>NC_082688.1:35175780-35453280 GCF_949987515.2 Delphinus delphis
TTTGTTTTCTAGACATTTATATCTTCACCACCCTACTCATAATAACTGACGTAGGACTGTATCAGATGTGAACAGGAGCATGTAAATGTCATATAACTAATCAGTGGGGGAACCAAAATATGTGTCCAGCTCTTCTGGATCCCTACTTCAATGTTTTCCCACACTCTCTGTCTTTCAAATGTGTTTTTAAAAGTGAAAAATGCCATTTTGTTTCTTCTAGAGTTCTGTTCCTTTGACGGTTAAATCACAAAGTAAAGGCTTGTCATTTGAAGGAGGATTGGATTTCCTCTTTATCGTCCTAAGAGCGAGAACTACCTGGAGAAAAGATTTTATATAGTGAAAAATGAACTTTGTAATAATTCTAGCTGCATGATGGTGGGATGGGCTACCTTGAAAGACAGCGATTCCCTTTGGCTGGGTGTGCAGGCAGAGGCTTGGCCACATTTGGAGTTGTTTTGAAAAATATGTTGAACTATAAGGTTTATCTCCCAATCTTGTAATTCCATATGTAACTTGTGATTATCTGGATCTAAAAACAAATTCTGGATTTATTTTTCTTCCAGCTCCTTTTATCTTAAAGAAATTGGACAGCATATGAAGAGTGGGCTTCACGTGTGAATGTATGATATGAAGAACCTGGTTACAGTTTCTACTGCTATCTGCAGATGAATAGACCCAGAAAAATGTAAGAGACTCTTTGATTAAATGGACATAAAAATTCTACTTGTTAAGAGCAAGTTTGGCTCTGGTAACTGACCTTTATAGCTAAAAGATAAAACTATTTGGGAAGTATGAAGAGACGTACCTGTGATATTCAGCCTCGGTGAACGTTGGTGTTATTGTACATGATGTCAAACTCCGTTTTCTAGCAAGTATTAATTATAAGGGAATTATGTCTGCAATGGCACTGTCGTGTGAGTCATTTCTGTGTACTTTTTTTACTTCTGTCTGGAGTATATTTGTTGAAGAGTTCCTTTCCATTAGTTATGTTTTATTGAAGCCAGCACACACCATGTCATTTAAGCACAGGACCATTAGTCTCTCTCTCTCTCTCTATATATATATATATATTTATTTTTATTTTATTTATTTATTTATTTATTTTTGCAGTTCGTGGGCCTCTCACTGTTGTGGCCTCTCCCGTTGCGGAGCACAGGCTCCGGACGTGCAGGCTCAGTGGCCATGGCTCACGGGCCCAGCCGCTCTGTGGCATGTGGGATCTTCCCAGACCTGGGCATGAACCCGTGTCCCATGCGTTGGCAGGCGGACTCTCAACCACTGCGCCACCAGGGAAGCCGTATATTTTTAATAAATGTACCAACTAAGAAAAATAGGGCTTTTATTTTTCTTAACCCACTTTTTGCTGCAAACCAGCAGTCACTGGTGAGACTACTATAATGTTGTGACTATTACAAACTGCATTAAATTGAGTTCCTCTTGTTTTGGACTGGAGAATTTGCTAATCCTGATAAAACAACATGGTTTTATTCTTAAGCAGTCTTTACGAAAGGCAACATTACTGCTTGATGCTGAGAATATGTAATACCACCAAAGGGGGAAAACGCTGTATTTTTAAGTCAGGTAGTTCTCCAAGTTTGTTGGGAGAAGGGGAAAGTCCTTAACCTTCTTCCCAGGTACAACTACATTCACTTCTTTTTAGCTAATTATATTGAGTTTACCTTCTTGTCCTAAGTAACACGATTATGTTGTTACTTTATGATTTTTCTGTTTTAGACATTGCCTACTGACTTCTCCATGCATGTAAGGATTTGTGTCTCTTCCCTCTCCTTTCCTCCATCTCTCATGCATGTCATTTCTACTTCCTTCCAGTGTACTTATTAGTGTTGATTTTGATTAGATTGATTTCATTAGGACTCCAAATGCTGTTTGTTGTTTTCTTTTCCTGCACATCTTTTTGACTTTCCTAGGCTTAGTTTTCTGTGAACTTATCACACTAAATCAGCTAAACTTTTTGCCATTTATCTAAATCGCTGATAATCTTCTATGCCTGACGCGTGGCTGTATTCTCAGGTCTTCCTTCAGCATCATCCTGGGAATTCTTTTTCTCTCTTCTCCCATATTGGGTCTCTTGTTTTCCATATCTCGTGTCCCGTATGTGTCTGTTCACTGAGTCTCTATATTGAGTACAGTACCCGTACCCATAACTGCCTGGTATCTCAGAATCCAGAGAACTCTCTATTTTACCCTTTTCAGAAAATAAAATTCTAATCTGGGGAGGGAGTTGGGGAAGAGAGGCTACTTAACTGTAGAGTTGCAGAGAGCATCCAACTACCTTCAACCAATTCTTTTCTTCTTAGTGTGTATGCCTTCGTGCCCTACTTCCAAAGGTACATGAAACCACCAGTTCCTGAACCTTTTAGGCATTCTGTGGTGTAAATTGGGTGTTGTTTGTTTTGCTTTTCCTACTGCTGACTCAGAATTCGGTTTTCTACCAGGTTATTTACTACTTGTCCACCTGCTTTCCAGCTTCTTACTTTGTTGCTATTGTCTCCTCTCCTCCTTTTCCATCCTTTCAGGTTTATACCTAGACAGTCTTTAAACAAACATCTTAAAAATCTTTGATGTTGTTTAATGGAACTTCCGGAGGGAGTGGCAGTAGTAGCGGGTGCTCAATCCACCATCTTTGCCCAGACAGCATGTATTTTAACCCTGTGATGCTGTGTTTCATGTTGGTAATTTATATCCATCCTTGACTTAAAGGGGTGCAGTATATAGTACTGTGATCATAAACACCTTATTTTGAGTCCTGGCTGCGACGCTTATGAGATGGATGACTTGTAGCAACTGAATGTCTGTATCTCATTTTCTTCATCTGTAAAATTAGCATAATAGAAACATTTATCTACTTCAGTGTGTTGTAAGGATGAAATGAGAGAATGCAAGTAGAGCACAGTGCTGACGTTTGGTAAACACTAGTTGTTATCAATGGTTCGTCTTTGGTATAAGGTGTTTATAAGTGATTTGCGCTGGCATTCACCCCACTAATAGATTTCATTCATATTTCCACATGCTATGAGATAGCATGCTTATCCTCTAATTATATACAAACTTCAAAATTACTGAACACTAAAAAAAAAAAAAATTACTGAACACTTAAAATTCATTACCTAAAAACAGCCTTAATCCATCAGTGTTAATGCCATTTTACAGATGGGGAGTTTGAGACTGGAAGTTTCAGTGGCTAATACATAGCAGCTGGCCAAAGTTTAGGGCCTTTTAATGTTTATTTATTTATTTTGTACCCTGTCCTTTAGTGTTTTTCTTTGTGGGGGGTGGTGATTGTTACCCTGGTTCCAGCACATGTTCAAGTTACAATAAGAGAAAATGTGATGGTGCAGTTTTTTACAGCTGACTTTTAAAAATTCAGGCCATAAACTCCACCAGGGGTGTCTAATGCTTGTAATTAACAGTTCTGAAATAGTAATTAGAAAACAGAAGTAGGAATTTTGCTCCTAAATTAGGCTAGTGTTCTTCTGCTACCAGTGAATTTCATTTTCAGACTGCTTTATCATTGCTCTTTGTAGTTCTTCTGTGAAGTGAGTTAGCATTTCAATTACAGTGTGTTCCATAGTTTGTAGGTGGGTAAACTTGGGCCTAGATTTGGAGTGAAGAACAAGTGAGGAATCAGCTTCTCTTTCTCTTCCCCCTACTTTGCTTGGGCTGAGTGTCTCTCTTTACCTATAAGATCCAAGCACCAGAGAGTGTTGTAGATAGTATCAAAAGGAAATCGGCCAGACATTTTACTCTGTTTTGCTATGACTTGATCACTGGATAAATTCTGCTTGTAGCTTAGGTCATCAAAGAAGCCACTAAAGCAGGAATTGGCGAGCTTTCTGTTCACAGTCAGATTGTAAATACTTTAGGCTTTGTGGGCTCTGTGGTCCCTGTCAACTCTTCAGTTGCAGTGTGAAAACAGCCTTAGACAATATGTAAGCCAATGAGCATGGCTGTGTTCAAATAAAACTATGCAGAATTGTGGCAGGCTGGATTTGGCTTTTAGGACACCTGCTCTGAAGTGAAGGGCAGAATTTGGCAAAGTGTGAAATGGCCTCCAACATTACAGAACTGTTTTATTATTTTAAAGGTGAGACGTTTGTTCTGTTGCAAATTATATAGGGAAAATGATTTCACATAGGGTCTGGCTTTTTAAAGTCCCAGAGATTAATAATTCATTGATCGGTTACTGAGTTTCTGTTATATGCCACGCTCTTGTGCCAGAAGCTGGGAATGGACAGTCATGGGACAGCCGTTTTGGTCTATAATTCATCGTAGGATTCCATACAAGTGGATGTCTGGAGGACCTCACCTTGCTGGAGGTTTAGACTTGAAGGATTAACTGTGGTTGTCTATGAGAAAAGGTTAGAGAAGGGAGCGCCAGGCAGGAATCATATTGATTAAGGTGTTCAAATCATATTGATCAAGGGGAGTTCAAAATTGCTTACTTAAACCTAGATGCAATGTAGGGACTAGGTTTGAAGGGGAGATCAAGGAGGATGAATGAGCAGACCAGTATTGATTCAGATAAATGTAGTGTAGGGGAAAGAAGGAATTCAGGGAAGGCTCTGGAGGTGTAGAGATTATTTCTGGATGGACCCAGTGTAATCACAACGGTCTTATGAGAGGGAGAAAGAAGGTGCAAAGTCAGAGAAGATATTACAACAGAAGCAGAGGTGGGAATGATGTGGCCACAAGCCAAGGAATGTGGGCAGCCTCTGTGTTCCAGAAGCTGGGAAGGGTGAGGCACAGATTCTCCCCTAGAGCCTCTGGAAGGACCACAGGTCTGCTGACACCTTAACTTTAACCCCTTAAGACCTGTTTCAAACTTCTGACCACCACAACTGTAAGATAATTTGTATTGTTTTAAGCCACTAAGTTTGAATAGTTTATTAGAGCAGCAATAGCAGACTAGTACATTTATAGCACTTCTTCCTCCATCTCCTGTTATCATGGCCTCATCCTCTTCATATCTAGGGTAAATCCCTTACCTGTTCTACCATCTTTTGCAAACTTTATTATTCACTGACTATGTGATCATTCTTGAAATACTTTCTGGTCCTGGATTATCTTCTCTTTATAAACTTCCAGCCCATTAAAGACCATGGCTTTAATTACCATCTATTTAGAAGAAACTCCCAATGTTTATTTCCAGTTGAAATGTTGGCCATGTTTGGATATCCATATGCTCACTCAGCATCTCCATCTCACCAATATTTTCAGCTTAGCAGATCCAAAACTGAACCCATTATTTTTCACTTGAAACTTGTTGCCTAATTCAGTAAATGGTACCATCAACACAGCTGCTTAAACCAGAAATCAGGGAGTTTTCCTTGAATCCTTAATTATACATCTCCAAAGTCCCTCTTGCCATCTAAGCTACGTATTCAGAGGTTTGGAGATAAGGACACAGACATTTTGGGTGGGGGCATTCTGCCTACCACGTGTAATAAAGCGTTAGATGTGGTGGGGAAAAGTTGAAAGAGTTTCCTTCTGCCCAGATCTGCTTTCTCTGGAAAGACATTTGCTGACCTCAGTCCTCCTTAGTCTTAGTCACTCAATCCCACAGCCATAGCCTAGATTTAATTTCCTTCCTCCAATACAAATAACTTAGCCCCACCAGACTCTATCATGGATCTATTCACCCTACCACCTAGTTTCTGTGCTTCATTGCCCTCATGCCTCAACTTATACCCCATTAGCCATCATTGTAATCATTCTTGCATACACCGTCAACTCTCTTCCCTCCCTCTAGCTTCATTGTACTTTTCTGGCAAAACCCCACCTTGGTTAAACCCAGCTCTTTGCCTACTCTGTGCAGTGGAAAGTGTTTGTAAAGAAACATCCTGACAGGTTCTACCTGGAAAATAATGACTGCTGAACCTCAGTTGGGTCCTGCAGGACCACTATGTTTCCTTAGTTCATTCTTCTCCAGTAGATAAACATTTAATACCTTCTCAAACCTCCAGGATCTCCCCTCATCTTCAAGCTCAGCTGATGATGTTGCTTCTTCTTTCCCTGAGAAAATAGAGGCATCCAGAGGAAAGCTTCCATAAAGTTACCCCTTGATAACCCACCCACCAGCATTTGTTCCCTCCCTCCTGTTAGGAAAGTCTGCTCCTACTTAAGGCCAGACCCATCCCACATGCACACAATCAGTCCCACCCGCATCAACTACCCAAGGATCATGATCCAGCAGTTCTCCCTTACTTTTCTTTCTTTATTGGATCATTCCCAATAGTATTCAAAAGGGCTGTGATTTCTTCTATTTTAAAAAGAATTTTTTTTTAAAAGCCCTGTTGACAGTCTGTTCCCTGGAGCAGATGCTGAGATTTTGTGCAGGAGGTTTTGGGGGGAATATTTTTGGGAAAAACACTTTAGAGTGCACGTGAAACAAGTTTGGGCAGGAGAAGTTGAACTGTGGTGCAGCTGCAAATACGGACACCTAGGACTGTCCCAGTTTTAGCACTGAAACCTCTCAGTCCTGGGCAAGCCAGAATGCTTGGTCGCCCTAGTTGCAAAAGCACCTTTAGTCAGTCCCACAGGTAACTGATGCTGGGATGGCCCTTCAGAGAAGTCCTGAACAAGGCAGGAGGGCAGGGCCTTTGGACCCTTGCATCAACTAGCCGTTGCGTAGGGGCTGGTGGGCAGGTGTATTGCAGTGGAGGCAGCTTCCTTCAGCTGACCTGAGGGGGATGCAGCTGTGAGGTGTCAGCAGCTAACACTCCTAGCCGCTGGGGGAATGAGTTTCTTCGTCCCAAAGTTGAGATCTGGGTGGTTCAGTACAGCATCTACCATAGTCCTCTTGAATCCTCAGCCCTCTCCATCTGCCATCCCATTTCTGTGCTCTCAGTTAAATGCCTCAATAAGGTGGCTTTTATTTTCATTCCTTCCTCTCATGGTCTCCTGAACCCACTCCAGTTAGGTTTGCATC
This sequence comes from Delphinus delphis, assembly GCF_949987515.2. Classification (NCBI taxonomy): domain Eukaryota; kingdom Metazoa; phylum Chordata; class Mammalia; order Artiodactyla; family Delphinidae; genus Delphinus; species Delphinus delphis. Next base: position 35,182,730 of record NC_082688.1, read on the forward strand.
CCCACGAATCTTCTGAAACTGCTCTTGTCAGGGTTAACACTGACCTGTCTTACCCTGTCAGCAGCATTTAACACACTACCTCTTACTATTTTAACCACCTTGTGGGCCTTCTTAATTTTCCTCTTATCCACCCTTTCTATTCCACTTATCCACCCTTCCTCAGATTCTTCTGCTGGTTCTTCATCTCTAACCTCTGAAACTTGCAGTGCCCCAGGCTTTACTCCTCAGACCTCTTTATTTACAGTATAGATTCTGCTCTGACTCTTGGTGATCTCACCTGATCTCTTGGCTTTAAATGACATTTATGGGCTGAGAACTCTCAAATTTATATCTCCAGCCTACACGTCTCCCCTTAATTCCAAACTTGTCCAATAACAAACTCCCAGTCGTCCCCTTTCATGAAACCCACTCCTCTCAGTAACAGGAGATGATAATTCTGTCTTTCCAGTTGCTTAAACTAAAACCCCAAGTGTCAGCCTTGACTCCTCTCTTTCATGTCCCACACCAATCCTTCAGAAAACCCTACTGGCCCCTGAGTCAGAATCAGAATCTGACCTCTTCTCACTAACTTCATTGCCACCACCCTGGTCCAATCCACCATCATCACTTTTCTGAATTATTGCAACAGCCTCCTAACTAGACTCCCTGCTTCCACCCTTGCCCCTCTGCAGTCTGTCCTCAACACAGCAATCAATGGTTCTCTGAAAATTTAAGCCAGAAAATGTCACTACAGCTGAAAAACCTTCAGTGGCTTCCTGTCTTATTCAGAATAAAAGCCAAAGTGCTTCTGGTTGCCCATAAGTTCTGTACAGTCTGGTCCTCATTACTTCTCTGATCTTATCTTGTATGATTCTCCTCTCCCTCACTGCACTCTGGCCATACTGGCCTTCTTGCTTCCTCAAACAAACAGACATGCTACTGCCTCAGGGTCTTTGCACTGGCTGTTTCCTTTGCCTAGGATGCTCTGTTCCTTTAGATTTCCAAGTGCCTCAGTCCCTCTCCTTGGGTCTCCGCTTAAATGGCATTTTTCCATTGAGGCCTTTACCAACTCCTTTAAAGGTTATAAGATGTTTCAATTTGTGAAAACCCAGCAAGTTGTAGACTTAGGATATTTGCATTTTTCTGTAGTTACATTATATTTCAACATATTTTTTTTTATTACAAGCTCTTCGGCACTCTATACCCCCCTTCTTTATTTTTCTTCCTGGCACTTACTTTTTTCCTAATTTATTTTGTTAATTGTCTCCTTTCGCTAAATATATGCTTGATGAGGACAGGGGTTTTGTCTTACTATGTTTCACTGTAGTATCCCAGTACCTAGAAGAGTGCCTGGCACCTAGTAGGCACTCAGTATTCATTGAATAATAGAATGGAAGTAGAGTGGAGTTGTTTTTTTTAACTAGTTGTGGGAAGTGTGAGAGTGAGCTAACTAGAAAAATGTCAGATGGTATTAGAACCCCAGTTAAGATAGGTGATCATGAATTTGCAGTGCTTGGATGTGGGCTTTTTCTCTAGCACTGCTCTGCTGCCTAAGCTCAGAGAAGGTGGAGGGTTGGATTCTTCCGGGGGTGGGGCTTGCCACGTGGATAAGGTGATCTGACAGGGTCAGGGAGTGACTGAAATAATGCACAAGGCATCTAAGCTTGGATAAGGAGGAAAAAGCAGGAGGGAGCTGATGGCCAGGAAGAAAACAGAAGGGTCAGTTCCTGCTGAGGGCAGCTGTAGGAATGGGAAGTAGCCCTGAAGACCTGTTATGCCCAAAATACCTTTCCTTCACTTTCATTGGAGAGAAAAGTTCCTATCCTGAAAAACAGAATCCATTCATTTTGTTTTCCGAAGCGAGACGTAATCTCCAACTTGTGGCCTTTCAGGCTGTTAGTACAAGATCAGAGTTTGTCTGTTTCACAGCTAAGCATATATGGAGTAATCTGACAAGGACCACATCTAACCTACTACCACAATTTACCCTCCCCCAAGTTATATGTTTATTTAGGAGGAAAGAAAGTAGCTAAGTGCAGATATGTTCATGATACCAAGAGACTGAAGACTAATTTTTATGGGACAATGCGAAACATAATGAAGACTACTGCTGGGTGTGATACGTACGGCAATGGGAGGTTATATGATGCTTTTCTTCCCCAAATTCAAATTGCATTGTCTCTGATTATTTGAGCTGATAGAAGGGAAGCAATATAGAGATTACTTAAAATAATAAAGATATTGCAAAAAAGGGTTTTAGAAATGTGGTAGATAAGAATTAAAGCCAGGAGATGATCAAATAAATTGCTCATCTTAACATCATTAGTAAAATTCAGCATTTATATGTTTTCAGTGTACTTTTGAGTAAAATTTAATAAGCTTACTATTGAATCTTTACATCAATTGTAGAATTTCATACTCAATTTTTGTAATATCCATTGTTTTCATTGGTCACAAGCATATGAAACAAATGACAAGGATTCTTTACTGAACATAAAAGTGTAAGTAAAATCTCAAACCTATTAAATCAAAAAAAAATCATTCTTAGTAAAATACTGTTGTTAGCTTAGTGAAACAATGATGCTGTTAAAGAAGTTGAAGAGAAAGGCACTTAGTTTAACACCTACTTTTCCCTCTTTAACCTAACCCTGTTAGCAAGCTTTCTACTACTGTTTAGAAATTCATCACCATAGGGCTTCCCTGGTGGCACAGTGGTTAAGAATCTGCCTGCCAGCGCAGGGATCACAGGTTTGAGCCCTGGTCCGGGAAGATCCCACATGCTGTGGAGCAACTAAGCCGGTGCACCACAACTACTGAGCCTGCGCTCTAGAGCCCGCGAGCCACAACTACTGAGCCCGTGTGCCACAATTACTGAAGCCCGCGTGCCTAGAGCCCATGCTCCCAACAAGAGAAGCCGCTGCAATGAGAAGCCTGCGCACAGTAATGAAGAGTAGTCCCCACTCACCGCAACTAGAGAAAAGCCTGCCTGCAGCAACAAGACCCAATGCAGCCAAAAATAAATAAAATAAAATAAAATAAATTAATTTTTTAAAAAGTTCATCACCATAAAAAGAATTTGTATTTTTTACATTGTTGTTCCCTAAGTTGCAAGGTGCTTATTCCTGATCTGACAGAAAGTACTTAATTTTTTTCAGCCTGTTAAGTGTATTGAACTTAGATCACTCTTAATTATCTCACCTTCCTTGAGTTTACACAGAATAGCAGAGGAAGAACTGGGGGGAGCCTAGAAACTGCTAGATACTATAGACTCAGACTATCACTTATTTCCTTCTTCCCAATTCCATGCGTAAATAAGATGGTAAAATAGCATATTTTTAATACTTGTTTCTTGGTAGGAAAGGGGCTTAAGATAAATATGTCTCCATGTTTATGGGTAACTGATGTTCTTTTCACACAAAATTTTAAGAGTAAATGGGTGCTAGGTGTCATGTACTTGGGAATTAAAGAATGCATACTAGGGGCATTTGGGAGCATGTTCATGCACAGATACCTGCCAAAGGAGAAGTTCAAGTATAATAGGGAAAAGAACACTGGCAGTGTCAGGCATCATGTGCAGAGGGCTTTTCGAAAACAAGCTGCAAACCACACAAGAAACTTTTAAACAAAGACCTACTGAATCAGAATTGCTATGGATGGAGCACAGGACTCTATTTTGTAAAGCATCCAGGTGACTTAATTGGCCCAGGCTCTGCTTTGGGTAACCAGACCTTAAATTAAGGTCTTTTCAAATCTGAAATTCTGGACTGGTTTAGGAATAAGATCAAGCAAAATTAAAGATGAAAGGAATTTTTTAGCTTGCATCAGTAAAATTACAACACTAAGGTCTCCAGGTCTAACAGACTCCTCAGGAGTAGCCCCCCTTGGCAGAGTAGAGTTTGGCAGAGTACTGAAGGTGTCTGGAAACCATGCTGCTAGAGAGATGATTGAAAGAATTAGAGGTGGTTAGCCTTGAAAAGACCTATAGTAGGAGTTTGAGAGCTGTTTTTTAAAAACTAAAAGGGTTGTTATGTCAAAGAAAGTAATGGTCCCAGAAGGCACAATAGGATAAAGGTTTGGAAGCCAAGAGGGAAGATTCCTTCTTGAACTCACTAACAACTACTGTGACCAAGATGAGCTGGGTCACAGAAGGGGCACTTCTTCACTGGAAATGTGTAAGAAGCTGAACATGGATACCGTACAGCAGGGAAGGGATTGCCACTGTGAGGGAAAAGTTTTTGTCATTGTCTTTTCCTCTTGAATACAAGTATTATCCCACATTCTTCTGCCCCACATAATATCTTTACAAAGAAGGGGCTGAATTGAAGGCGGAAAGATTGGCTTTCGGATACTACCTGTTGTCCAGGCCTCCGAAAAAATATTCCCAGTCTACCTGGTGGAGGTGTTCACAATCACAGATATTTATTTATTTAGTGACTACAGAGGACCAGGCACTGTGGTACGTGAGGGATACAGAAGAGAAGAATGCGGTCATTGTACCAATCCTTAAGAGGCTTACAAAATAGCAGGGGAGTTGCACATTACCTAAGTTCATCAATAATTATGTCATTATATAAACTGCTAGGAGAGTGAAGTAAAGGTAGCTGTGAGAACATGGAATAAAGGAGCCTGGCCTGTTGGGTTGGGGAAGAAGCAGGGAGGGCTCCCTGAGGAAGTGACGAAGTAAGATTTGGATGAATAGGAACTGTCCACGTGAAAGTGGGGGGTGTGGGCTTTGAAAAAGTGTTAAAGCATATATGTTTAAGGAAGAAGAAGGCAAGTGTGACTTAAGTGTGTTGTACACAGAAGAACAAGAAGAACTTCTGTTCTTTCAGGAACTCCTGTTATTTATTGTGTTTTCATACTTCAGTCTTAAGAAAGAGATCCTATGCTGACATCTGCTGGCTAGTATATATACTAAAACTCCAAAATATACTACACAACAAAGGCTTAGTAACCTTATTTTTTAAAGGCTACAATAATAAATTAGAAATAAAGTACCAGGTCTTTTCCCTACTCTATTATAGATGTCACCCAGGAGACCATGAACAGTTGCTACTTCTGTGCGCTCAGTTTTACAGCTATGCTTATGTGGTGTCATTTGCCTGCTTTTGTGCAAGTTCATGAAAACACAGAAATCACATGTATAAAAGTTGAACAGACTTGTTACTGAGAGGTAAAAACATTACACAACCACTTACACACTTTGTCTTTTAAACACGGTATCTTATAAAATATTTTCAGAGTTATAAAAGGTTCTTAAATTGTTTTCTTCAGAAACACACAGCTGGCTTTAGTCCAATAAGCATTCTGCTAAGGCTAAAGATCTGCTTTAAGCATGTCTGATTATTTTCAGCTTTTTCTCAGTCACATTAGTAGTAGTATTTTCATTTTCCATTTTATGCCTATAACGGACAAAAATACAAAAAAAATTTCAAGATTACATAAACTGTACAGTGATACTGCTACATCTGAAACTGAATGTTCCACTGGCAGCTGCCTCACCATACAATTGCTTAAAATATTCATTAATCAGCTGACATTAAAAGATAAATTTGGTGAACAAAGGGTGATTTAGAGACATCGATATGTAATGTAGAAAGTGTGGGTTGTTGGAGAATACAGATTTATGTTAGGAAGGAACACTAGAATTAGTTCAAAGTCCTCAGCTCTGCTGTTATGTGACTATATGAGTCAGATTTTTAACTTGTAAACACCATAATCCAGTTTTAGTAGATTTCAGGAGAAAAGTAATTCATTAAAAGGATTATAGGTAGTTTAGCATCACCAGGAGGCCTGGAGACTAGGCAACTGGAATATCACCCTTTGTCACCTGGTCACTCTGTACAACTGGTGCAGTGAAGACACCATCTCTGCAGAAGATTAGATGCCACTGCTCATTACCAAGGCCACAGCTCCCTGGACTATGATAGCAGCCAGTATTGCTCAAAGAACTTCATCTTGCTGCATTTGCCATGGTCACCAAAGAGAATTACTCCAAGATACAACTTTGCTGTGTCTCTGGCTCCCAATTCAAAGTCCGAGGAATATTTAATTTGTAGTGTCAGGGTCACGTGGAGAAATAGAGAAAAAAAAAATCAATTTCAGCTTCTGTAGTGAAAGGCATGCTCTGATTCCCAACAAGCGCTCATAAGATGGGGAATTCCCAAATGGTACTGGACAGCCAAAAAGGAATGACAGATGTCTACTATGTTGACCCTGGGCAAATCACTCTGAGCCTCCCTTTTCCATAAAACAAGGTAAGTAAAGTTCACATGACTGAGGAGATGCTTATATGTACTTACTCTTTTTATAATAAATACCAACTATGTATCAGAATGCAAAAGATGAGCAGGTCCTCTCCAGTCTAATGGAGGAGAGAAATCAGTAGACCTCAAGTGGTAGGATAGAGGCAAGCACAGGTGAGATGAGGGCAGAAAGAAGAGGGGACTCAACTGTGGTTTACAAATGACGTTCTTATAGTTAAGTACTTATATTTAAAAACAAATTTTCTATGTGACAAGTGATGTTTGCACCACTAATGAGAAAGACAGACAGCATGCTCTTATAGAAAGCGGCTGTTGTACTCCCTTGAAAGGCTTAGCTGTTTTATACAAATGCCAAAACAATAATGTTGGCTGACACAAATCCGGAAACTCGGGCTTTTGATTGCTTTTTGACAGACATCTAGACTACCAGTTTCATACAATGGGACACTCTTCAAAGGATTAAACATGTTATAGCTTTGCCAGTCATACATAATGAGATAAATCATCATGCTCATTGTAGCGTGAACCTCCCCTGTTCTCATCTGATCTGACCTAAGTCAGAGTGGTCTACTATTTGTATCTAGCTACTGTGTGTACAGCTTTGTCTTTGCTTAAAATAAATTGTTGGCCTTAGGGTGTGTGTTTGTGTTTTTTTCCATTTATAAAAGAGAAGCTGCATAGTAACTTGGGCCTCACCTGAGTTTACTAATAATACTAAATTCATCATATGGTAATAATAGCTGTAATATATTTTTATAGAATACATTCTGTAGAACTAAGGACTGAGATAGGTCAATGGGATCATATAGATCAGCTATTACAAACCTCAATCTGGTGCAATGATTTCTTTTTCACAGCAGTCTTAAGTTAAATTTCTGAGGCTTACATTCTCTTCTAAAATCCAGAGGTCTGTATCCAAATGCGTTTTAATCTCATTTGGATGGCACACAGGCATTTAAAATTTAACAAGTCAAACACTGAGTTCTTGATCTTCCACCCTCCTCCCCAATATATTCCCCTTACAATAGTTCACTAAATAGCACTTTCATGGGCCCAGTCAGGAGGTTAAGCTATAACACTGGGGAATCCCCCTAATTTCCCACATCAAGCCAGGTTGACTACCTCAAAAAAGTATCTCAAATCTATTTCTCCATCTTCACTACCATCACTACCATTACTCCAGTCCAAGTCTTAACCAATCTACTTGCTTCCACTCTTTCTTCTGTCTATTCTCCACATAGTAGCTGGCATACTTTTTTTTTTCCAATTTTTATTTTCAAAATATCATACTTTAAAAAGAAAAAAAAAGGTGTCAAATCACTTACACCCTCCATCCTTTCAATGCCTTCCTTTTATATAAAATTTTAAAATCCTTATTGTGACCTAAATGTTGCATGATCTGGTCCCTACCTGCCTTTAATTTCACTTACACTGTTCTCTGGCAACACAATAAGCTTCAGACAAACTGGACATCTTCCATTTACCCAAAGAGCAATCTTCTCTCCTCTGCCCCACCCCGCCCAAGAGCTTTCACACAGGCTTTCCCTGCCTCTCTTCCAGCTGTCTAACTCCTTACCTTTCTCTGAAAAGTCTTCCTTGACCACCCTCCCTTGCCCCCTAGTTTTAAATCTGGGTTCCTTCAATGCACTTACCACAAATTAAAATACATATTTATTTAAGTGCTATCTGATTAATGTCTACCTTCTCCAATCAAAAATTGAGGACAGAAACCATATCATCTTTGTTCACCTCTGTGCCCATAATAATAACAGCAGCAACAACACTTAGATAACATTTACTATGTGGCAGGTATTGTGCTATACATAAAATTATTTAATATATACTCCCAGAATATTGTTTGGACCATAGCCAGCGGTCAGTTTGTTGAATGTGTGAACCCAGCCCCTATGTGCACACCTACAAAGCTGCTCACTACCTCCTGGAACATCCCATTACACTGATAGATAACTGGTGATTGGAAGAATCTTCTTTATATCGACCCCAGCTGCCTCCCTGCAATTTCCACCCAGTGATTCTATTTCTGCCCCTGTGGGGCCACGCAGTACAAGCCTTAATTGCCCCTTCGCAAACTCGACTTCGCAGCATCTGAAGACTCATCCGCCGCGCTGCGCAGACTCCGCAGAGTTCGTTTCCGCGGCGGTGGTCCGGAAGCCCAGCCCTGCCGCGCGACCGCCGCTCCCGGCATCCCCCGCCCTGCGCGTCACGTGACAGCGCCGCCTCTCAACGGCCCAGCAAATACCTGCCCAGCAAATACCGCCCCCGGGCGGGGCTCAAGGCGTGACCGGCAGCCCGTGACCGGCAGTCCGTGGCCGCGCGCCGCCGTCTTCGCTGCGGCCCCGGCGCCCGCGACTGGCACGTTTGTGGGCGAGTGTCCCGGAGAGCTCCCGGCAAGGTAAGGGGAGACAGCGCGCGGAGGCTGCGGGCAAAGTCGTTCTGCCCGCGTCCCCGGGATGCCCCGGCCCCGGAGCGGGGAGCGGCCCGGGGGAGGGGGCGCGGGCGGCCGGGGGCTGCCTCCCGGGGACCTAGGGCGCTTTGCGAGGCGCCCAGTCGAGGAGGTCCGGTTCGGTCCTGCCGGAGGCTGAGCACCTGGCCCCGGCGGGACCAGGAATGGTGCTCTCAGGCCGCCCTGGGCCCCGCGCTCCCGCTCTCTGCTGGCACCTGGAGGCTCAGCTGCGCCGGAGAACAGCTGTGCCTTGGTTTCTCCTCCTGTGAAACGACCGGGCCGGGAAGGTGGGTCTCTGCGGTTGCCTTCAGCCTTGAGGTTTCGCGAGTGTGTTAGTGAAAGTGGAAGAGGAAGAAGCAGACTGGAGATGGGAAGAACCCTCACCTAGGAACGCAGGAGCGAGTGTCTGAGGCCGGGCACCTTTTAAGTGTCTTCTGTATTTTGTGCAAGTCGCAGACCTCTCCCGAGACTCGGTTTCTCCATTTTTAAAGTAAAGGTGATAACCCCTGACCTCCCTTGCTCACAGGACTACAGTGAAGAACAGATGGAAAAGCCATTTGAAGAGCCAGAACTCAGGAGTCAGTTACACCTGGGTTCAGATCCTAGTTTTGCCACTTACTGTGCGTTCTCGAGCCAGATAGAACCCTCATCTGTTAAAAGAAAATAATAACCTTAACAGCTCATGAGATTGTTGTGAGGATTGAGTGTAATAGGACTTAGCACAGTGTCCGGCAGAGAAATGCTCAGTAATTAGTGCTGTTAGTACAAGTATTAATAAGCTAGAGAGACATTCACGTGAGGGATGTTTAGAATAATCACACATCCGTTTCTGTGTATTTAGTCCTAAAAAGAGTGCTGTTTTGATTTCCTAAGAAAGGGACCAAGTGGAACCCTTTCCCCTTTTTTCTGTCTGGGTCCCCTTTGCCTTCTCATTTACAATTGGCATGTGAACCCGTTGTTTCTACCAAATGAGTCAGGCAGGATGGGAACATTACTGGAGCAGACGGGTATCAGATTCCCACTGAGGGGAAAGAAAAGTGCCAGGCATGTGCTGCCACCAAAAAAAGCACAATACAGTGATTGACTGTCAGAGCTGGAAGATGCCTGAGAAACCATCTAATCCAGCTGTCTCCTTAGGCAAATGGAGAAACTGGACCCAGAATTGAGGACAGGACTTTGATTTTCTCAGGACCCAACAGAATGTTGGCACTGGGTGGTGGAAAGAACACACACTGTTTACCAGACGCTTTGCTTTCCGTGAGTTCTAGCCTGTTTCTTCATTTATTCAACAGGTATTTATGGAGCACTTCGTGCTTGTATACCTGCTAGGAGCTGGAGAGGAAATACGCACACACATTCCTCTGCTGGTTTTTGGTACAATTTGAAATAATAAGTTCCAGCTCCCAGTGAGCCTTCTTCATAGCAGCTGGCCCCAAGGGACAGAGAAGCACACAGAGAGGCCTGAATTGTTTCATGATCAGTCACAGCAGTCCCAGAGCCCTTGTTGAAGCCTGGTGAGATTTTAGAGACTGGAGAAAATGCTGCTTTGTCAGGGCTTTTAGTAAAGGATTTCCTCTGGCCTGCAGTGCTTGGATTTCTTTTTCTGATTTCAGGCCTCTTACTGTTTTTAGATTCCTGAAAAGAGCCACCCTCACCACAGTGCCTTCATTTTGGTTTCCATGGTTATCAGATGAATTGTATTTTTATGATAGCACAAGTAGCTGTTAAGTAATACATGGTCAAGAAGTCCCCGTTCCCTATGGGTTTGTTTTCTGGTGGTGGTTCTCTTTTTTTTTCAGTTACAGTGCAGTCATACTATTCTTTCCTCCCTCCCCACCTGTTTCCTTTAACAATAGTGCATCAGTGGCAGGGCCAAGAGGAGTGGGAATAAGTAGAAACAGAGATAAAAACACGTATAGACCCTGGTTTAGGTATCTCAGAACCTTTGGAGGAATAATCCAAAGGCATTACCACATGCAAGGGGCAAATCAGTGGGACTCTGATAAAGATGTAGATTGCAAGCCAGCGAGAGCTTTCAGAGGTGGGAAGGATCCTGTCTTGGGCAACCAAGAAGACATCACATATTGAGAAGCTTTTCAGGGAAGATTTAAAAGAAACAAGTTCCTTTTACGTATGTCAGTCACATAGTAATAAATAGACAGTACAAGAAGTATTTTGTTCTTTCAGTTTGCCTTAATGAATGAACCTTCTCTTAAGTCACCTATCATGGGCTTTGTCTGAGATGTTTCCTTATTTCTCTCTTTACTCTTTCTGTTAGCTTAGTGATGTATTAGTTTCCTACTCATACGCATGATATTGTGTACATGAAGGTAGATAAGCAGAGACATTTGGTTAAGATTTTGTCTGTTTCATTTTGGATGTTTAACCTGTGTGCCTCATTTCACCAGTTGGGTTCTAAGCAGTCACATGTTTCTTTATTTTTCCAAATAACCTCCCAAGTCCCCTTAATACACTTTTTAGTGAGAATTCTGATGTCTCCCACTTCCAAGCCCCACGGGAGCTCAAACACTCCAAAGAAGTCAGTCTTTCACTCTCCAGAGGGGAGAGAACTGCAGAGTCTGAGCCGTCCACCCACATTGTTATTTCTGACACAGCTGTATCATATCACAGTTGAAGAGCTGCCCTGCACGGTCTAAGGATGTGTGGTCACTGCTGCTCAGTGCTTTTATTGGACCATGTTCCTGCCAGCTTGATGCCATGCTTGGCTTCCAAGTTTAGAGCTTTTTCAGTTTGTGCTGACGTGATTAGCCATTCTCCCAAAGCACCGCACTCTGGGCCACGTGTGGAGCTTGTTACCAGGCTGGGTTCCTCCAGTCTCCCCTGTTTGGGCGGCCCATAGGGCCCTTTCTTACTAGCAGCCTTGGTCAGGGTCACTCCAGATCACCCAATAGATATCCCTATTTTCAAACCTTTTATCAGGGTTTGGAGGCTGAATCCCTTCTCTGCCTGACCCTAACCCAAAGCTTTTTGGCACATTGCTTCTACTCCTCTCCAGGATTCTGCCTACTGAGGATACTCAGGAATGCTAACCTTTAACCAAGATATCTACTCCAGGACTTTGGACGCCTACTCATCTCACTTTTCATAGGTAAGAGGAATCCTCTGGTGACTCTTGGGAAAGCATATATCTGTTCCTGAGAGACTCTGTCCACCTATAGTCCTAAGAGAAGTAGGCATTATTGAAAATTTACTTGACACGTATCCTGTTAGGGATTTGGGGGTGCCAGGTTTTAATTTAAAAATGAAGGATTTTCAGTTCCCTCAACTTGCCTAAGAACCAGAAAATAATCAGTATGTCTATTTCATTGTCTTTGTTTTAAACTTTTAAAAATATGAGATACAACAAGAATGCAAGTGAGTAAAGCCCATAAATGTATAGTTTAACAATTCTAAGGAAAATACACATGTAACCACCACCTATGTCAAGAAATAGAACATTGCCAGTACTCAGTACCCTTTCCAAATCATAAGCGCCTCCCCAGAAGAAACCACTATTTTGACTTTTATGATAATCATTTCTTTGCTTTTCTTTGTAGTTTTGTCACCTATGTTTGCCTTCCCAAACAATACAGTTCATTTTTACTAGTTTTTTAACTTCATACATATAGAATCATACTGTGTGCGTTTTGTGTTTGCTTCTTTTGCTCAACTTATTTGTGAGCTGAATCCATGTGTTGACCACACTTATTTTTATCGCTAACAGTGTTTTATGTTATGAATGTCACAATGTAGTTATTCATCCTATAGGTGACAGATACTTGATATTCAGAAACTATAAGCAACACAAGAGCAGTGCAGCCAAGAACAACATCCTTAGACATTTTCTATTGTGTATGTGAATGAGTTTATATATGTTGAAGTGGAATTGCTTTGCTAGATAATGCCAAATAGTTTTCTAAGTGATTGTACCAATTTACTTTCCTACCAGCAATATATGAGAGTTCTAGTTGTTTCTTATCCTTGCAAATGACTCGGTATTGTTGGTTTAAATTTTTTAAACTATTCTCATGGGTGTATAATGATATCTCTGTGGTTTTAATTTTCTTTCCTTGGTTACTACTGATGAGCACTTTTTTGTTGGTTAATCAGATGGCCTGTTTTGTAAACTGCCTATTAAGTCTTTTCCCTGTTTTTCAGTTTTCTTATTGATTTATCGGAGTTCTTTATAAATTTTGGTTAGTGGTTCCTTGCCAGTTATATGTTTTAAAAGTATCTGTTACTCTGTGACTTTTTTTTTTTCCCCCGGTATGCGGGCCTCTCACTGTTGCGGCCTCTCGCGTTGTGGAGCACAGGCTCCGGACGCGCAGGCTCAGCGGCCATGGCTCACGGGCCCAGCCGCTCTGCGGCATGTGAGATCTTCCCAGACCGGGGCACAAACCCATGTCCCCTGCATTGTCAGGCGGACTCTGAACCACTGCGCCACCAGGGAAGCCCGCTGTGCGTCTCTTTTCATCCTCTTAAATGTTGATATCTTAGACCCTATTCTGTAGAAGCAGGACCTGAAGTGGGGATTCATGCTCAAATGGTATACTGAGAGAAGTGTTCAGGAAGAGAATAAGGGAAGCAGGATGGGAAGAGGAGAGGAAGAGAACTAGTTGAGGTGGCAGTTTTCTGGAGAAGGGACCTCTGTGTGTTGTTATCAGCTGACACTTCTATCTGGGGAATGGATGTGCTAGCCAGTAAAGAGGATCTGGGTGGGACACCGATGGTTTTCTCTATAGTCCATCTGATACATTCCCTTCTATGTTAAATTCACTCCATCCAGATACAACTTCTCCAGGATTCTGGTTGGTCACAATTTCTGGGGAAACTTACAAGAGGAAGGTTAGTGGGACAAACTACAATCCCTGCTGCTGCGGTTAGTCCAGAGATCAAACTAATGCCCATCTTCTTCCACCTCCACCATCCATATTAGTTTCCCCTCCTTTGTCCCTTGAATATTGGAGAGAACTCAGTGATGAAGCCACCTGGGTCTGGAAGTTTATTTTCTTATGTTATTTTTAACCGTAGATTCAACCTTTTTAATGGTGCTAGGGCAATTTTTTCAATTTCTTCTTAAGTTAGTTTAGTAAGTAATATTTTTCTAGGAATTTGTCTCTTTTAAGGTTTAAAATTTATATAAAGTTTATAATATTTCCTTATTATTCTTTTAATGTCTGCAACATCTGTAGCAATATCCCCTTTTCATTCTGATTTCATTTTTATGCTTTCTCTCTTTTTTTCTTCTTGAGCTTCAGTAGAGGTTCCTTTCAAAGAACCAACTTCTGTCTTCATAGGTTTTTTTCTGTAGTAAGTTTGTTTTCTGTCTTCATAGGTTTTTTTCTGTAGTAAGTTTGTTTTCTATTTCTTTAAGTTCTGCTCTTTTAAAAAAAAATTCACTCTCCTTGTATATATTTTGGTTTTTCTTCTAACTTTTTGAAATGGATGCTTAGTTCATTAATTTTTATACTTTTTATTTTTATTCTTTCCATTTAAGGTTAAACATTTTTCTCCAAATACCGTTTAGCAAGAGCTCACACGTTTTGATATGTAGTATTTTAATCATTTATTTCTAAATATTTTCTAGTTCCCATTGTGATTTCCCCTTTGACTCATAGGTATCTTAGAAATGTGTTTCTTAATTTCCAAACATGAGTATTTTCTAGTTATCTTTTATTAATTGATTGTAGTCAGTGAGCTTGTTCTGTATAATCTTAATCTTTTAAATTTGTTGATATTTTTGTTAGGGTTCTGTTTATGGTGAGTTTTCATAAGTGTTACATGTGTGCTTGAAAATAATATGAATTCTAAAGTTATTGGATTTTATGTAATGGTTCTATGTAATGCCAGTAGATCAGGTTTATTAATTATATTCAAATCTTCATCCTTACTGATTTTTTGCCTATTCTAGCTATTATAGAGAGAAATGTGTTAAAGTACACAACTGTGATTATGAATTTGTCTATTTCCCCTTTTTAATTTTTTGCTTTATATCTTTGAGCCCAATTATCAAGTGCATACAAGTACAAAGTTGTTGTACTTCCTAGTGTGCTAACCTTTTATCATTATGAAGTTGCCCTTTTTATTTCTAGTAAAAGAATTTTTTTAGCCTTAAACTCTATTTTATCTGATATCAGTATAGCTACGCCATCTTTTCTGGTTAATCTATGCAGGGTATATCTTTTTCCATCCTTTTAGTTTCATCCTTTCTGTATATATGTGTTTTGGATATGTCTCTTATAAATAGCATATAATTGGGTTTTGGTTTTTTATAGCCTTTGTCTTTTAACTGGAACATTTAGTCCATATTCATTTAATATAACCACAGATGTATTTAGGTTTAAGTTTGTCTTCATATTTTATGCTTTCAGTGTGTTTGTCCTGCTAGAACTCCATTTCATTTTAGCTCTTTTTTCCCTTTTTTTTGAGGTGGGTGGGGCACTATTTTTAATCATTTGCTTTTTTCCTTCTAGTTTGGACATTATGCACTAGCTCTTCTTTAATGGTTACCCTTGAAATTTTAACTTAACCAAAGCTGATAAATTATGGAAGTGATAAATAGCACTACTCTTCTTTTGGACAGTACCAGGACATTAGACCATCTGAACTGTCTTTTCCCCTTGACGCTTAGTGGTAGACTTGTTGTAATACAACGTGTCAGCTTTGATTAGAGTCATTTAAGCACCCACAAATGGAACAAATGAGATGAGGGAGGAAAAAAGTGAGAGAGCAGAGAATTTCCTTGAGAAAACTATGTGTATATTTGTCAGGACTCTTGGTTGCAAGTGACCAGCTTAGGCACTCTTAACTTTAAAAAGAAAATCTATTGGCTTATAAAACTGCATAGCTGGAAATAGGGGCTCAAAAAATATTTTTAGGGTTCTCTCTCTGTCTCTCTCAGTCACTCAACCTTGCTTGTCTTAATTTGGCTTCGTTCCTCAGATGGACTCTTCTGAGTTGTCCCTATCTCTGGCAAGGGGGAGGGGATATTCTGATCACCTACTTTGGGTCAAGTATCCATCCTTGGTGGATGGAGGACCGAGGCACTCTGAATGACAGCCCCACCAGGACTAAATGAAGTGGGAGTGGGGTTCTTCTAAGAAACCAAAAGAGGGAAGGTGTGCCAGGCAGACAAAAGTTACAGCTACCAACCATCCCTACACTGAGTAATGGCTGAAGGAGAGTTACAAAGAAAGAAGAGGTTTAGAGAGGTTGCAGTTGGAATTAACTCAGTTAATCTGTACAAGAAGAAAAAGGGGAGGACATTACCTGTTCATGAGCCCACTGACAGGGAAGGAGGAGGCCGGTCAAACAACCACCTCCTTCACCCACCAGCCACTGGGCACTTCAGCATTGTTGGCTGAGGACATCTTGGTGGTCCACAGCAGCAGAGGTGTGGGGCTCTCTAGTATGTGGAGATGTTTTCAACATGTCAGCCGTGGTGCTTGCTATTCCCCCAGCCTTTTCTAAGAGAAATGTCTACATCCACAACTCCTGTTCATGGAGGGGCAGCCCGAGACATCCATGTTTCTACCATAAAATCTTGCTCTATCCCTGCCCCCTGGTCAGAACTTACGGAACCAGGGATGGACGTCAGACCCAAGAACAGCCAATTCATAGTCTCACCGGGGACCTCTGATGTGACCTAGTGGAAAGAAAGATGCATGTTCTCTTAGAAATTTGAACTGGGGACTACAGTTGGACATAGCTATAGAAATCGAAGCTGAAATGGTATATAGAAAGAAGCCATGAGGTAGAGTCAAGCCTTTGAGGAGTCTTGGCTAGTGATCTTAGGAGGAAGCAGAAGCAATGAGGTAGAGAAAATTTTGTGTAGCCTCCAGGCAAAAAGAGAATGGAGCAGACCCTTGGAGAGTGACTGAATCATGCGATGAGTGAAGACCCAGACTCCAGCTGCTGAGGGCCTTGGGGCTGCCATTGATCCAGACCTTTCTAGACTCTGGGAAGCCCAGACCTACTATGGTTCTATTCTTTTTTTTTTTTAATTTATTTTATTTATTTATTTATTTTTGGCTTCGTTGGGTCTTCGATGCTGCGCTCGGGCTCTCTCCAGTTGCGTCGAGCGGGGGCTACCCTTCATGGCGGTGCGCAGGCTTCTCACTGCGGTGACCTCCCCCGTTGCGGAGCACGGGCTCCAGGCACGCGGGCCCCAGCAGTTGTGGCCTGCGGGCTCCAGAGTGCAGGCCTAGCAGCCGTGGCGCACGGGCCCAGCTGCTCCGCGGCATGTGGGATCCTCCCAGACCAGGGCCCGAACCCCTGTCCCCCGCATCGGCAGGCGGACTCCCAACCACTGCGCCACCAGGGAAGCCCTATTCTTGTATTTCCATAAAATCCTGTACCCTTAATACCACATATACTCTTATGATAAGCTCTCCCTTATTTGTACTTGTAGTCAGAAGACTCAGTAGAACAGACATTCAGAACTTAGGGGCAGTGCCTACATGGGTGGATTGCTATTGCTGCCAGTGCTCTTCCAGTACTACAGTTCTGAAAAGAAAACTCACACTCTTTGCCATCAGATGGTCGGCAGCTACAAACGTTGTTAGCTCAGTTACAATAAAGAATCCTGTACACCCAGCGCTTGGCCTGGTGGGACTATCTGGGGTAGTTGGTTCGGGTTGGTTGGGGCCGGCTTAAGGTCTGTATTCGTTCCTCATTGGTGCTGCACAGCTCCCTGCTGGGCGCAGGTCTGCTGCTGGGCACAGGTGCCTTGATTTTCCCAGAATCTGGCTTGAGGTCCTAAATCTTTGGGCCAGGCTTCCTAACAGAGTACTGCTGTGTCACATCCAACTCAGACACTGTGTGATACTCTACTGCGTAACAGTTGCAGGAGTAAACTCATCCTTATTTCATGATCTGTGAGTTTATGTGTAATGGTGAGGATAGAAGGTCCTTGACTATCATGTCACAAGTTAGGAACCCCAGAACCTCAGAAAGGAAACTAGGAAGCAGGAAACTAGGAGGCAGCCTGTTGTAGTGGAAAGAGCAGGGGCTTTGGACTCAGTCCAGGCTGGGAACAGAAGCTGTGCTGCTTACTAACTAAATAAAAAACGGTTTATCCATTTATTCCTGGAATTGGGCATAAGAAGACTACCACCTCTCTGGTTGTTAGAAGTGCTTATTGAGATGACATACAAAAAACACCTGGTATTTAATAAGCTCTCAACACATCTTTCCCTGGCCCCTCAAGGTCACCCAGTGAATCAGAATCAGGACTAAAACCCAGGTTTTGGGTTTCCTGACCCAGGGCACTCTCCTAGGTGAGAATGAATGGGCAGTGCATTGAAGGAGGGAGAAAGGGTCCTTACAGCTCCCAGCCACAATCAGAAAGCACTATACGTGCATCAGAACACAGCATTCTGGTCTGTGTCATCAGATTTCAGAGCGGAAAATAAGAAAGTGTTTATCTCTCAGGCTGAAGAGAACTGAGATTTGAAGAAATGATAGAAAGCCTGGATGAGATTTTTGTCATCTTCAAAATTTTAAGTTTTGTTTCATTTTCCAATAGTGTGTGTAGGTGTAGGTATATGTATGGGGCTCTTTCATGGTTCACCGTATTTTAATCTCTGTACTTTCAAACTAAAATCCACAAAACTTTAGGAAATGTACTTTGATTTGAAGAAAAATCTAAAATCCTTAACCCATTACAGTTCCTCAATGAATGCAGTTTGTATAATAGTTATTTGCACTGGTGTTTAGTATGTCTCATAATGTGGGAGGAAAATATATTTTTTTCCCTTGAAAATATTAAATAGAGTTCTGAACTGTCCTGGTTTTCCCCCCGCCCCTTTTTTATTAAAAGCAAAATTCCCACCACTTTGATACTGATGTGGCCTCCCCTAGGTAGGAAGTAAGTGCATTCTTTTTTATTATACAAAGGTGGGACTTGAATGCAGAGTTAAGTCCCTGCCTTCAAGATTACCCAGTGAGAGAGAGGCAGAGCCCCAACTAGAAGCCATTTGTGTCCCTTTTGTCTGACTCATCTCAGTATGGGGTAGGGCCATCTGCGCTGGGTCTCGAGGCAGCTCGTCACTGCCCCCCAGGTTAACAAAAACTGTGTGAACTGATCCAGCTGATCTCTCTCCCTGACCCCTTCAGGCTCTCAGAGCTTCGGCCAGACGGAGCTTCTCCTTACTGTGTCCTCAGCCCAGCTGGAAGTTTCCTGCTTGGAGGCTTGGCTGACACTGTTTCCTCTGCCCACAGTCCCCCTTCCTGCATTCTCTGGATGCACCAATTTTACCCATATCTCAGAGTCCAGCTCAGATGCCAGCTCTCCCATGAAGCTTGGCTTAATGGTTAAAAACCCAGACTTTGGGGTCAGGTCTGGCTTCAAAAGGGGGCTCTGCTACAGTCTAACAGAGTGATTTGGGGTAAGCCGTTTGTCACCTAAGTTCTCTCACTTAGTTTTTTTATCTGTAAAATGAAGACACATACTTTAAATCAGTGCTTCTTAAACATATGGTACATATGGATTCTCTGGTGAAATTGTTAAAGTGTCAGTTCTGATCCAGTAGGTATGGAATGATGCCCAGGAGTTGGCGCTTCTAACCAGTTCTTAGGTCCTGGAAACAACATTCTGAGTTGTAAGGCTTTGAAGAGATGTTGAGAGAATGAAAGGAAATAACGCATGAAAAGTGCTTAATGCTGTTCCCTTCAGACAGTCGTGCTAAGTAAACAGTAGCTCCTGATGTTTTTGTTGCCTTCTATTATAACTGGCTGATTCCACTAGCTAAGGGTCACATTTTTATTCACACACATTTTTATTTACAAACGGGCTTTCCCTCTTTTATGGCACTGAGCACTTTTCCCCTGTATTGTGGGGTGTTCTGCAGGGGTGGGGGTGGCGCGTTGGGAGTGATATCTTTGTCTCCTACCAGACTTGACGGTGGGGTCTTTATCTGATTACTGACTCCTCGCAGTGCCTACCACGCAGTCCTATACATAGCAAGTGTTGACTACATACTTGGGTTTTATTTACTTTTTTTTTTATTCCACAAGGATCTATCTCGCAGTATGGATTCTATAGCTGAGGCTATTCAATAGTCTCAGCTGTTCTAATATACCAGATAATGATGATGGTGATCATTCATTCATTGTTTATTGAGCACCTACTGTGAGTCAGGCATAGTTCTAGGCATAATACAAAGCAGTGATACAGAGTTCCTGCCCTCAAGGGGCTTATATTTTACTCAGGGGAGACAGACAATAAATAAAAGTATTATATAAAATGTAAGCTCCTTGAGGGCAGAGAATGTCTAGTTTGTCACGGTGAATTTCTTCACAGCAGGTGTTCATCTGGCTGCCCTACGTCTGCATGTGCTGTCTCACTTCTCACAGGGGTGGTCCCTGTGCTGTAAACTCGGTCCTTCCTCACATCCCCTTCACCCACACCACACATCCACTCACACAAAAGCGTTAGTGAGCTGCAGAGATGTCACTAGAGGTTTTATTCCTGACCCTAACTTGCCGACCCATCATAATGCTCAGTGACCTAAATGGGCACAGCAGCCACCCTCTCAGAAGCAGTGGCAGCCTAGACAGCAGGACAAAGCACAGCAATGCTTTGGTTCCGGTGCCTCACGTTGACCAGAGTTCTGTACAGTTTTCTCAGGGTTCAATCCCAATCTCTCCTTTATCAAGTCCTTTTCTATTTCATGCCCTTTAGATGTTAGGGCGGCAAGGCCTTGGTCATCTTCACTCTCTCTAGTGATCTTACGCCATGGCTTTAAATGTCATTCAGGTCTCTGTTCAAATGTCACTTGCTCAAAGACCTTCCTTGCCAACCCTATCTAAAATAGCACATGTGGGGGGCTTCCCTGGTGGTCCAGTGGCTAAGACTCCGTGCTCCCAATGCAGGGGGCCTGGGTTCCATCCCTGGTTGGGTTGCTAGATCCCATATGCATGCCATAACTAAGAAGTCTGCATGCTGCAACTAAGAGTCCAGATGCCACAAGGAAGATCCTATGTGCTGCAACTAAGACTCGGTGCAGCCAAAATAAATAAATAAAATAAATATTAAAAAAATAAAATAGCATATGTGTGCATGCCCACATACACGCCTTAGCCTGCTTTATTTCTCTTCTTAGCACTTATGTTATTATTTTTTAAATGTATTGCCTGTCCCTGAGGGTCTTGTCTTATTTACTGCTTGTCAGAACTTGGAACAGTGCCTAGCACAGTAGTAGACAATCGACGAATATTTGTTGAATAAATGATTTTTTTCCTTTGGAAATTCTCAAAATTCTCATGAGGGGTAGCAAGATAGCCATCATTAGCCTCTTTACAGATGAGGAAATAGGCTAACTTTAACCTCACTTGAGGTTAAAGGATTTGCCTCAAGTCACGGGGAAACAGTAGAGCCTGCTTGTCGAGAGCCAAGTTTCATGGGACTCACCTCCCAAGAGAGTGGCCTCTGCCTTCCCCACTGAGGCTGGGGACACCAAGTGGCCCAGAGGCATGCGGATCCCTCCACTGTGCGGTTAGGTAGAGGCCACACAGAAGCCCTGAGTTCTCACACTCTTGGGAACACATTAAAAAAGGAACAGCTTGAGGTCTACCTCAGAACCTGCTCCCTCCCATCCAAACAAGTTCCCACTGTTGTTTCTTTACAGGCACAGGCCGTAGGGGGTATTTGTTACTTTTAATTCCATAGCTCAGAGGCCCCAGTGGCAAAAAGAAGGGCAAAACTTGAATACATTTTTTAAAATTGAAGTAGGTTTACAATATTGTGTTAGTTTCAGGTATACAGAGTGATTTAGTTATATATATTTATTTTTTAGATTTTCCATTATGTTATTGCAAGATACTGAATATAGTTCTCTGTGTTATACAGTAAATTCCTGTTGCTTATCTACTTTATGTATAGTGTAATAGTTTGTGCCTGTTAACCCCATATGCCTAATTTACTCCCCCCTGCCCTTTGGTGACCATGAATTTGTTTTCTGTGTGAGTCTATTTCTATTTTGTGTGTAGATTCATTTGTACTATTTTTTTAGATTCCACATATAAGTGGTATCATATATTTGTCTTTGTCTGACTTACTTCACTAAGTATTGTATAATATTCTCTAGGTCCATCCGTGTTGCTGCAATTGGCTGAATAATATTCCATTGTGTATATATACTGCATCTTCTTAAACCATTCGTCTGTTGATGGGCACTTGGGTAGCTTCCTTATCTTGGCAATTGTAAATAGTGCCGCTTTGAACATTGGGGTGCATGTATCTTTTCGAATTAGAGTTTTCTCTGGATATATACCAAGGAGTGGGATTGCTGGATCATATGGTAGCTCTATTTTTAGTCTTTTAAGGAACCTCCATACTGTTCTCCATAGTGATTGTACCAATTTATATTCCCACCGACAGTGTAGGAGGGTTCCCTTTTCTCCACACCCTCTCCAGCACTTTTTATTTGTAGACTTTTTGATGATAGCCATTCTGACTGTGTGAGGTGATACATCATTGTGGTGGTTTTGATTGCATTTCTCTAATAATTAGCAATGTGTGGCATCTTTTCATGTGCCTGTTGGCACATGTCTTCTTTGGAGAAATGTCTATTTAGGTCTTTTGCCCTTTTTTTTTTTTTTTTTTTGTGATACGTGGGCCTCTCACTGTTATGGCCTCTCCCGTTGCGGAGCACAGGCTCCAGACACGCAGGCTCAGCAGCCATGGCTCACGGGCCTAGCCACTCCACAGCATGTGGGATCTTCCCGGACCGGGGCATGAACCCATGTCCCCTGCATCGGCAGGTGGACTCCCAACCACTGCGCCACAAGGGAAGCCCTTGCCCATTTTTTGATTGGGTTATTTTTTTGATATTTAGTTGTACGAGCTGTTTATGTATTTTGGATATTAACCCCTTGTTGGTCGCATTGTTTGCAAATATTTTCTCTGATTCTGTAGATTGTCATTTCATTTTGTTGATGGTTTTTTTTCGCTGTGCAAAAGCTAAATTTTGCTTTTGTTTCTTTTGCCTTGCGAGACCTAAGAAAACATTGCTATGATTTATGTCAGACAATGTTTTGCCTATGTTCTCTTCTGGGAGTTTTGTGGTGTCATGTCTTACCTATAGGCCTTTAAACCATTTTGAGTTTATTTTTGTATATGGTGTGAGAGAGTGTTCTAATTTCATTGAGTTTACGTATAGCTCTCCAGCTTTCCCAACACCACTTGTTGAAGAGACTATCTTTTCTCCATTGTATATTCTTGCCTTCTTTGTTGTAAATTAACTGACTATAGGTGTGTGGGTTTATTTCTGGGTGGTGTAATTTCTGGGCTCTCTAGTCTGTTCCATTGGTCTATATGTTTTTGTGCCAGTACCACACTGTTTTGACTACTGTAGCTTTGTAGTATAGTCTGAAGTCTGGACGGGTTATACTTTCAGCTTTGTTCTTTTTTCTCAGGATTGCTTTGACAATTCTGGGTCTTTTGTGGTTCCATATAAATTTTAGGATTATTTGTTCTAGTTCTGTGAAAAATGTCATGGGTATTTTGATAGGGATTGCATTAAATCTGTAGATTGCTTTGGGTAGTATGGCCATTTTAACAATATTCATTCTTTCAATCCAAGAGCATTGGATATCTTTCCATTTCTTTGAATCATCTTCAGTTTCCTTTATCAGTGTTTTATAGGTTTCAGCATATAGGTCTTTCACCTCCTTGGTTAAATTTATTCCTAAGTTCTGTTTTTGGTTTTGTTTGTTTTTTTGACATGATTTTAGACGGGGTCACTTTTTAACTTTCTCTTTCTGATATTTCATTGTTAGTGTAAAGAAATACAATAGATTTCTGTATATTAATCTTATATCCTGCTACCTTGCTGAATTCATTTATTCTAATAGTTTTTGTGTGGAGACTTTGTGTAGAGAGAGTATCATGTCATCTGCAAATAGTGACAGTTTCACCTCTTCTTTTCTAATTTGGATACCTTTTATTTCTTTTTCTTGTCTGATTTCTGTGGCTAGGACTTCCAGTACTATGTTGAATAGAAGTGGTGAGAGTGGGTATTCTTGTCTTGTTCCTGAATTTAGCAGGAAGGCTTTCAGCTTTTCACTGTTGAGTATTACATTGGCTGTGGGTTTATCATAAATAGCTTTTATTATGTTGAGATATATTCCCTCTATACTCACTTTGGTGAGAGTTTTTATCATGAATGGATGTTGCATTTTGTCAGATGCTTTTTCTGTGTCTATTGAGATGATCATGTGGGAATACATTTTTTTAAAGTGTTAGCTGGTTATAGAAATCCCTGTTGCTCCGTGGATCCCCATGGATTAGTGTTGTAAAGATATAGTAAATAATGCCAAATGGAACAACAGAGAATAGGACGTTTTCATGAAAGGAAATCCTCTCTAAGTTCAGAGGGCTCTTGAGGGGAGAACTGTCAGCCCCAGTCTCGATCTAGCCTTGGGGTGTTGCCTAGAGTTGGGGACATGGGAAATTTTGGAGGAAGACAACTGCTGAAGGATGGAAAAATCCCCTGCTGGGAAATCCTTCTTCCTGCAAGAGGCCAGATCCACTACCCTTTGCTTCCCACTGTGGGGTGAGCTTCTCGGAATCCCAAGAAAACTGAAGCCCTAGTAGTTTCTGTGTCAGGGACATTTGCCCCAAGTCCTCCAGAGACCCTCACATCATCCTGAGGGAAAGAAGCTATCATTTAATATTTGCAAAGTTGTGAGTTTCTTCCCTCAGTGTTCCACCCAACGTTACTCTCCTGGATGATCTCCTTAAAATGCAGCTCTAATCAGGCCACTCCCTCCTGAGGAACCTACAGTAGAGTACAAGCTTCTGAGTTTGTCATCTAATGCTTATATCAAATATGCAACATATATAAGAGAGCAGAACTCCAGTGACCCCAGCGGGATAGAACAGGGACCAACTGAGGAAGTAACTAGGATCTAGATTTCAGCTCAGTATTGGGAAATATGATATTGAATCACTGCAGACAAGCCATGGAATGGGTGGTCTCCAGGAGCTTCATAATAGCACTCTTTAGAGTTTCACATGCTCTTATCAGTCAGGAAGGGCTAGGTTATGCTGTAGTAATAAACAGTCCCCAAATTCTATTAACCCAACACACAGGATTATGTTTCATGCATGGTATCCATTTTGGGTTGGCAGGGGGACTCTGCTTTTCCTAATCACTCAAGGACCCAGGCTACCAGAGTAGCCATCATCTCAAATGTTGCCAGTTGCTGTGCTGGAAAGAAGAGAGCTCTGGATGATCTTGCACAGGCAGTGAAGTGCTCCAGTTAAGAAGTGACACACATCCCTTCTCAAAACTCATTAATTAGTACTGGTCATGTGACCCTACCCAACCAACCACAGGAGGGGCTGAGAGTGCAATCCTGTCATGTGCCAAAAGGAGGGGAAACTGGAAATAGTTGGTAAAGAGAACTAATTATCAACACAATATGCATTAGATCTTTTAATCCACACAGCAATCCTTTGGGGTGGTATCAAGCTCCCCAATTTACATATGAAGAAACCAGGCCCAGGGAGGTTAAGTGACTTGCTCAGGCTTTCATACCACTTAATCCTAGGTCTTCTGACTTTGCAGGATACTGGGAGAGCCACTCACGGAAAGGGTTGAAGCTCCCAATAAAGGGTTGAGAGCCCTTTATTGGGAGTGCTGCATCAAAGTGGGGAAAGGGGGCGCTTTTCATTACAGTCACCAGGGATCTTGGTAAAGTTGCAGGTAATTGGTTCCATTCCAAAGATTCTTTTTTTTTCTTATATTTAATTTAATTTTTTTTTTTATTGAAGTGTAGTTAAGTTACAGTGTTGTATGATTATTAGTTTGGGGTGTACAGCAAAGTGATTCAGGTATATATATATATACACACTTCTTCAGATATATGTACTTCAGATTCTTTTCCATTATAGGTTATTACAAGATACTGAGGATAGTTCCCAGTGCTATACAGTAGGTCCTTGTTGTTTACCTATTTTATATATAGTAATGTGTATATGTTAATCCCAAACTCCTAGTTTATCTCCGCATCCCCCCACTGTCCCCTTTGGTAACCAAAGGTTTGTTTTCTTTGAGTCTATTTCTGTTTTGTAACTAAGTTCATTTGTATCATTTTTTTAGATTCCACATATAAGTGATATCATATGATATTTATCTTTCTCTGACTTCACTTAATATGATAATCTCTAGGTTTTTTTTCTTTTTTTTTTGCGGTACGTGGGCCTCTCACTGTTGTGGCCTCTCCCGTTGCGGAGCACAGGCTCCGGACGCGCAGGCTCAGCGGCCATGGCTCACGGGCCCAGCCGCTCCGCGGCATGTGGGATCTTCCCGGACCGGGGCATGAACCCGTGTCCCCTGCATTGGCAGGCGGACTCTCAACCACTGCGCCACCAGGGAAGCCCTACCACATCTTCTTTATCCATTCATCTGTCAGTGGACATTTAGGTTACTTCCATGTCTTGGCTGTTGTAAATAGTGCTGCTGTCAACATAGGGGTGCATGTATCTTTTCACATTAGGGTTTTGTCCAGATATATGCCCAGGAATGGGATTGCAGGATCATATGGTGGTACTGTTTTTAGTTTTTGAAGGAACCCCCATGCTCTTCTCCATAGTGGCTGCACCAATTTACATTCCCACCCCAGAGATTCTGATTCTGGAGATCTGAAGTGGGGCTAGGAACAGGCCCTGGGTGATTCTGAGGGGGAATGGTCAAGAGCCATGTTTTAAGAACCTCTGGGGTGATTCTGAGGGGGAATGGTCAAGAGCCATGTTTTAAGAACCTCTGGGAAGTCCCACCAAGTCTGGTTTAAAGATTTTCTTTCCTCTTGAGCTCTGTAAGCTGCAATTATGCTTAATACTTTGTCTCTCAGGTTGTTATTAGCTGTGTCCATTTCCTGTCAACTTCTTTCTCATCCTAGAATCCCTCACACTCTGTAAGGGCTATGTTTGCAAAACAAAGGAACGAGAAATAAAAGGGATTTTTAATTCTCTAATTTTTTTAATTCACAGTGAAACTTTAAGAATTTCTATGTAAGAATTTCTGTGTAGATGCAGGAATTTTGTGGGGGGGGGGAGGGCCCTTGAAGCTGTGTTTATATAGTAAATTTATATAAGTTTGCAAGAACTAATTATTCACCAAAAAATTGGGGTAGAGGCATGATGGCATTTCACTTCTGTTTATTCATTTACTTAAAGTCATGCTTTGTGCTAGGTATTAGATGGTGTGTTTGGTTCTTGCTGTATTCTCTATAGCTCAATTTTGGTGGCCCAGTGTATTCCTTATTGATGGGCTGCTGTGGCGACTCATCTGGGACAGGAGTTGGCAGTGCTGGGTACTGTGGGATGTCACATGGAGCATTCAGCGGGTTGACTGGGTTGAACGCTAATAGTGAAATAGGTTCAAGTCAGCAATGAGGTTGGATGCAGTAATCAGGCTTGGTGGTTGTAGTTTGAGTAACTGTGATTTGGGTCTCTACATCCTCCTGAGGATTGGAGTAGTGACCGTTAGCATTGGGTCCCAGAGAGGGCCCTCCTGGGCAGACTTGTATGACGCCATAGGGAAGCCTGTCACCTGGAAGGCTGTCGAGATTGGGTTTCGAGATTGCGTTTCTTTAGGATTCTCTGATTCACTCTTGAACACCTGTCAGAGTTGTCCCTTGTAGAAGGAAAGAACATTGTGGATAAGGCACGTTGGAAAGTACACATTAGATGGTGCCCCTGGAAGAACAGCATACAGTTATAATCAAAGATGCTAATAAATTGGAAAGTGAGAGGTAGGGATGAGGAGAGCAAGGAGTCTGAGAAGTAGGTCAGAGTTCTTAATAATGACTGAAAGATACTCCTTCCACATGCAGCAAGTGGTCCTTCCTGGTATGGGATCACCGTCTGGGTAGAAATGTTTGGGTGGTTGACAGTTTGTATTCTTTTCTATAGGAACTTGTTAAAATGGTGATAACAGTGTTCTTCTGGTGGTTTTAAATTGAAGTAGCAATATAATAAGGAAAAAAGAAGTGAAGCAAGGACAGAGAAGAATATTGTAAATGAGCTCCTCTTAATAGGGATATAAAAAATTTACAAAGATAAATGTGAACTGTGTGGGACACAGGGTAGTCAGAGGAGGCATCTGTTATGTGGAAGAAGGAGGCTAAATCTGAGGTTTCAGGAAGGGACTGTGTGAAGGGTCAGGGTTAGAAGAAATGTGACGTATGAAGTCACTGAACTCAGAGAATCATGTACAGGTCACCAAGACCTGATGGACAGGCAAAATAACATTTTAAATTAAATTACCTCATAAGTGAGCCAAGAACCTAGTTGGAGGAGAGGCCCACCTGAAACTGAACTGCATTCAACCCACTCAGAGTCCTGGCATCAGAGCTCCTCCCTCCTGCAAATGACACTGTAATGAGAAGAGCAGCAGTCAAATTAGGAAAGGGGCAGAGCTGCAGAAGGTCTGGGAGCTGTTTGGGAGGAATGTGGAGTGCAAACATAAGTTGTGAGGGAAAGAATGAGTTATGTGAGAGTTGAATATGAAAGAGTTAACTTAATCTTACTAGAGGTACTGCTGACCTGTTTTTTTCCCAGTAACTCTGGTCAAGTCACCTGTAGGTAATAATAAATCATGTACTTGTCTCCCTTGGTTTATTTATTGGCAGCATTTCCTGAAAGAACTTAGAGCCTCAGAAAAGGCAGAATCCCACTCTCATAATACCTGAGACATGTGGACCTGGTGTTGGAATAATCTGGGCACTCTGTTGCTTAGAGTGATTTTCTTTTCTGTTGCTCTGAATAATTGGAGTAGAGAAAGGGGGTCAACACCAGGTATTGGGTCTTCAGAGAGCAAGGTATCCAGTCCTTGCCAAAGAAACCCACATTCTGGTGGAGGAGACAGAAGTCTGCTGAAAAGGCTTAGAAACCATGACCAAACCTAGTAGAAATAAGCATCTCTAATACCCAAATTGTGGTCTTGAAATATTGCTTCCACTAAAAGAAACCAGAAGAATAAGCTCAACTGATTTTTGACAAAAGTAAAAAAGCAATGCAGTGGAGAAAGGATAGCGCTTTCAACAAATGGTGCTGGAACAGCTGGACGACCATAGGTCCAAAAAAAATGAACTTCAAACTGAATCTTATACCTAAATCAAAAATTAACTCAAAATGGATCATAGACTTAAACGTGAAGGGTAAAACTATAAAACTTTTAGGAAATAAAAAACAGGAGAAAATATTTAGGATCTAGAGCTAGAGCTAGGTAAAGGGTTCTTGGACTTGACACTAAAAGCCCAATTTATCAAAGGAAAAGTGTAAAATTGTACTGTGGTGCTGGCATAAGGATTGACAAATAGTTCAATGAAACAGAATAAATCACCCAGAAATAGATCCACGCTACTGTCATTTGATTTTTGACAAAGGCACCAAAGCTTTAAGCCAATAGGGAAAGGAGATTCGTTTTAACAAATGGTGCTGGAATAACTGGATATTCACATAAAAAAATTAACTTCAACCTCCACCTCATACCATAACAAAAATTAATTCATGATTGTATCATAGGTCAAAATACAAAAGTTAAAACCACAAAGCTTTTAGAAGAAAATACAGGAGAATATCTTCATTGTGTGGGGATTAACAAAGGTTTCTCAGGTAAAAGAAACCAGTAATCATTTTTTAAAAAAAAAGTATGTTCAGCTTCATCAAAATTAAAAACTTCTCATCAAAAGATACTATTAAGAAAGTGAAAAGACAAGCTACAGAGTAGAAGAAAATATTCACAGAACATTTATCTGGCAAAGGATGTATAAAGAAGTCCTATAATTCAATAATAAAAAAGACAACCCCATTTTTAAAAAAATAGACAAAAGATTTGAACACTTCAAAAGAGATATATGAAAGGCCAATAAGCACATGAAAGTGTTCAACATCATTAGTCATGAGGGAAATGCAAATTAAAACCAAAATGAGATACCGATTTCGAAAAAGATCCACGCACCCCTGTGTTCATAGCAGCATTATTCACAATAGCCAAGACATGGAAGCAACCTAAGTGTCCATCAGCAGATGAATGGATAAAGAAGATGTGGTATATATATATACAATGGAATATTTCTCAGCCAGAAAAGAGAATGAAATATTGTCATTTGCAGCAACATGGATGGACCTAGAGATTATCATACTGAGTGAAATAAGTCAGAGAAAGACAAATATTACATGATATCACTTATATGTGAAATCTAAAAATAATACAAATCAACTTATTGATAAAACAGAATCAGACTCACAGACATAGAAAACAAACTTACAGTTACCAAAGGGGAAAGGGGAAGGGGAGGGATAAATTTAGGAGCATGGGATTAGCAGATGCATGCCATTATATATAATATAGATAAACAACAAGGACCTACTGTATAGCACAGGGAACTATATTCAGTACTGTATCTTGTAATAACCTGTAATGGAAAAGAATCTGAATCTGTAACACTATATTGTAAATCAACTATAGTTCAATAAAAAAATGTTTTTAATGAGGTACCATTACATATCCACCAGAATGATACAAGACCGACAACAATAAATGTTAGTGAAGTTGTGGAGCAGTGGTGTTGCTTATACATTCGTGGTGAGAGTGTAAAATGTTCTTTGGAAAAAGAACCCAGCAATTTCCCTTCTAAGCATTTTTTTAAATATTTTTTTTACATCTTTATTGAAGTATAATTGCTTTACAATGGTGTGTTAGTTTCTGCTTTACAACAAAGTGAATCAATTATACATATACATATGTTCCCATATCTCTTCCCTCGTGCGTCTCCCTCCCTCCCACCCTCCCTATCCCGCCCCTCCAGGCGGTCACAAAGCACTGAGCTGATCTCCCTGTGCTATGTGGCTGCTTCCCACTAGCTATCTACCTTACGTTTGGTAGTGTATATATGTCCATGCCTCTCTCGCGCTTTGTCACAGCTTACCCTTCCCCCTCCCCATATCCTCAAGTCCATTCTCTAGTAGGTCTGTGTCTTTATTCCTGTCTTACCCCTAGGTTCTTCATGACATTTTTTTCCTTAAATTCCATATATATGTGTTAGCATACGGTATTTGTCTTTCTCTTTCTGACTTACTTCACTCTGTATGACAGATTCTAGGTCTATCCACCTCATTACAAATAGCTCAATTTCGTTTCTTTTTATGGCTGAGTAATATTCCATTGTATATATGTGCCACATCTTTATCCATTCATCTGATGATGGACACTTAGGTTGTTTCCATCTCTGGGCTATTGTAAATAGAGCTGCAATGAACATTTTAGTACATGGCTCTTTTTGAATTACGGTTTTCTCAGGGTATATGCCCAGTAGTGGGATTGCTGGGTCATATGGTAGTTCTATTTGTAGTTCTTTAAGGAACCTCCATTACTGTTCTCCATAGTGGTTGTATCAATTTACATTCCCACCAACAGTGTAAGAGGGTTCCCTTTTCTCCACACCCTCTCCAGCATTTATTGTTTGTAGATTTTTTTGATGACTGCTGTGAGATGATATCTCATTGTAGTTTTGATTTGCATTTCTCTAATGATTAATGATGTTGAGCATTCT
Organism: Delphinus delphis; assembly: GCF_949987515.2. Classification (NCBI taxonomy): domain Eukaryota; kingdom Metazoa; phylum Chordata; class Mammalia; order Artiodactyla; family Delphinidae; genus Delphinus; species Delphinus delphis. Next base: position 35,214,005 of record NC_082688.1, read on the forward strand.
TTCATGTGTTTGTTGGCAGTCTGTATATCTTCTCTGGAGAAATGTCTATTTAGGTCTTCTGCCCGTTTTTGGATTGGGTTGTTTGGTTTTTTGTTATTGAGCTGCATGAGCTGCTTATAAATTTTGGAGATTAATCCTTTGTCAGTTGCTTCACTTGCAAATATTTTCTCCCATTCTGAGGGTTGTCTTTTGGTCTTGTTTATGGTTTCCTTTGCTGTGCAAAAGCTTTGAAGTTTCATTAGGTCCCATTTGTTTATTTTTATTTCCATTTCTGTAGGAGGTGGGTCAAAAAGGATCTTGCTGTGATTTATGTCATGGAGTGATCTGCCTATGTTTTCCTCTAAGAGTTTTATAGTGTCTGGCCTTACATTTAGGTCTTTAATCCATTTTGAGCTTATTTTTGTGTATGGTGTTAGGGAGTGATCTAATCTCATACTTTTACATGTACCTGTCCAGTTTTCCTAGCACCACTTATTGAAGAGGCTGTCCTTTCTCCACTGTACATTCCTGCCTCCTTTATCAAAGATAAGGTGACCATATGTGCGTGGGTTTACCTCTGGGCTTTGTATCCTGTTCCATTGATCTATCTTTCTGTTTTTGTGGCAGTACCATACTGTCTTGATTACTGTAGCTTTGTAGTGTAGTCTGAAGTCAGGGAGCCTGATTCCTCCAGCTCCGTTTTTTGTTCTCAAGATTGCTTTGGCTATCCGGGGTCTTTTGTGTTCCCATACAAATTGTGAAACTTTTTGTTCTAGTTCTGTGAAAAATGCCAGTGGTAGTTTGATAGGGATTGCATTGAATCTGTAGATTGCTTTGGGTAGTAGAGTCATTTTCACAGTGTTGATTCTTCCAATCCAAGAACATGGTATATCTCTCCATCTATTTGTATCGTCTTTAATTTCTTTCATCAGTGTCTTATAATTTTCTGCATACATGTCTTTTGTCTCCTTAGGTGGGTTTATTCCTAGCTATTTTATTCTTTTTGTTGCAATGGTAAATGGGAGTGTTTTCTTCATTTCACTTTCAGATTTTTCATCATTAGTGTATAGGAATGCAAGAGATTTCTGTGCATTAATTTTGTATCCTGCTACTTTACCAAATTCATTGATTAGCTCTAGTAGTTTTCTGGTAGCATCTTTAGGATTCTCTATGTATAGTATCATGTCATCTGCGAACAGTGACGGCTTTACTTCTTCTTTTCCAATTTGGATTCCTTTTATTTCCTTTTCTTCTCTGATTGCTGTGGCTAAAACTTCCAAAACTATGTTAAATAAAAGTGGTGAGAGTGGGCAACCTTGTCTTGTTCCTGATCTTAGTGGAAATGCTTTCAGTTTTTCACCATTGAGGATGATGTTGGCTGTGGGTTTGTCATATATGGCCTTTATTACGTTGAGGAAAGTTCCCTCTAGGCCTACTTTCTGCAGGCTTTTTATCATAAATAGGTGTTGAATTTTGTTGAAAGCTTTCTTCGCATCTATTGAGATGATCATATGGTTTTTCTCCTTCAATTTGTTAACATGGTGTATCACGTTGAATGATTTGCGTATATTGAAGAATCCTTGCATTCCTGGAATAAACCCCACTTGATCATGGTGTATGATCCTTTTAATGTGCTGTTGGATTCTGTTTGCTAGTATTTTGTTGAGGATTTTTGCATCTATGTTCATCAGTGATATTGGCCTGTAGTTTTCTTTCTTTGTGACATCCTTGTCTGGTTTTGGTATCAGGGTGATGGTGGCCTCGTAGAATGAGTTTGGGAGTGTTCCTCCCTCTGCTATATTTTGGAAGAGTTTGAGAAGGATAGGTGTTAGCTTTTCTCTAAATGTTTGATAGAATTCACCTGTGAAGCCATCTGGTCCTGGACTTCTGTTTGTTGGAAGATTTTTAATCACAGTTTGAATTTCAGTGCTTGTGATTGGTCTGTTCATATTTTCTATTTCTTCCTGATTCAGTCTTGGCAGGTTGTGCATTTCTAAGAATTTGTCCATTTCTTCCACGTTGTCCATTTTATTGGCATAGAGTTGCTTGTAGTAATCTCTCATGATCTTTTGTATTTCTGCAGTGTCAGTTGTTACTTCTCCTTTTTCATTTCTAATTCTATTGATTTGAGTCTTCTCCCTTTTTTTCTTGATGAGTCTGGCTAATGGTTTATCAATTTTGTTTAGCTTCTCAAAGAGCCAGCTTTTAGTTTTATTGATCTTTGCTATCATTTCCTTCATTTCTTTTTCATTTATTTCTGAACTGATTTTTATGATTTCTTTCCTTCTGCTAACTTTAGGTTTTTTTTGTTCTTCTTTCTCTTATTGCTTTAGGTGCAAGGTTATGTTGCTTATTCGAGATGTTTCCTGTTTCTTAAGGTGGGCTTGTATTGCTATAAACTTCCCTCTTAGAACTGCTTTTGCTGCATCCCATAGGTTTTGGGTCGTCGTGTCTCCATTGTCATTTGTTTCTAGGTATTTTTTGATTTCCTCTTTGATTTCTTCAGTGATCACTTCGTTATTAAGTAGTGTGTTGTTTAGCCTCCATGTGTTTGTATTCTTTACAGATCTTTTCCTGTAATTGATATCTAGTCTCATAGCATTGTGGTCAGAAAAGATACTTGATACAATTTCAATTTTCTTAAATTTCCCAAGGCTTGATTTGTGACCCAAGATATGGTCTATCCTGGAGAATGTTCCATTAGCACTGGAGAAAAATGTGTATTCTGTTGTTTTTGGATGGAATGTCCTATAAATATCAATTAAGTCCATCTTGTTTAATGTATCATTTAAAGCTTGTGTTTCCTTATTTATTTTCATTTTGGATGATCTGTCCATTGGGGAAAGTGGGGTGTTAAAGTCCCCTACTACGAATGTGTTACTGTTGATTTCCCCTTTTATGGCTGTTAGTATTTGCCTTATGTATTGAGGTGCTCCTATGTTGGGTGCATAAATATTTACAATTGTTGTATCTTCTTCTTGGATCGATCCCTTGATCATTATGTAGTGTCCTTCTTTGTCTCTTCTAATAGTCTTTATTTTAAAGTCCATTTTGTCTGATACGAGAATTGCTACTCCAGCTTTCTTTTGGTTTCCATTTGCATGGAATATCTTTTTCCATCCCCTTACTTTCAGTCTGTATGTGTCTCTAGGTCTGAAGTGGGTCTCTTGTAGACAGCAAATCTATGGGTTTGTTTTTGTATCCATTCAGCCAATCTGTGTCTTTTGGTGGGAGCATTTAGTCCATTTACATTTAAGGTAATTATCCATATGTATGTTCCTATTCCCATTTTCTTAATTGTTTTGGGTTCGTTATTGTAGGTCTTTTCCTTCTCTTGTGTTTCTTGCCTAGAGAAGTTCCTTTAGCAGTTGTTGTAGAGCTGGTTTGGTGGTGCTGAACTCTCTCAGCTTTTGCTTGTCTGTAAAGGTTTTAGTTTCTCCATCAAATCTGAATGAGATCCTTGCTGGGTAGAGTAATCTTGGTTGTAGGTTTTTCTCCTTCATCACTTTAAATATGTCCTGCCAGTCCCTTCTGGCTTGCAGAGTTTCTGCTGAAAGATCTAGCTGTTAACCTTATGGGGATTCCCTTGTGTATTATTTGTTGTTTTTCCCTTGCTGCTTTTAATATGTTTTCTTTGTATTTAATTTTTGACAGTTTGATTAATATGTGTCTTGGCGTATTTCTCCTTGGATTTATCCTGTATGGGACTCTCTGTGCTTCCTGGACTTGATTAACTGTTTCCTTTCCCGTATTAGGGAAGTTTTCAACTATAATCTCTTCAAATATTTTCTCAGTCCCTTTCTTTTTCTCTTCTTCTTCTGAAACCCCTATAATTTGAATGTTGCATTTGATGTTGTCCCAGAGGTCTCTGAGACTGTCCTTAGCTCTTTTCATTCTTCCTTCTTTATTCTGCTCTGTGGTAGTTATTTCCACTATTTTATCTTCCAGGTCACATATCCATTCTTCTGCCTCAGTTAGTCTGCTATTGATCCCATCTAGAGTATTTTTAATTTTATTTATTGTGTTGTTCATTGTTGTTTGTTTCATCTTTAGGTCTTCTAGGTCCTTGTTAAATGTTTCTTGCATTTTGTCTATTCTATTTCCAAGATTTTGGATCATTTTTACTATCATTATTCTGAATTCTTTTTCAGGTAGACTGCCTATTTCCTCTTCATTTGTTAGTTCTGGTGGGCTTTTATCTTGCTCTTTCATCTGCGGTGTGTTTTTCTGTCTTCCCATTTTGCTTATCTTACTGTGTTTGGGGTCTCCTTTTTGCAGGCTGCAGGTTCGTAGTTCCCATTATTTTTGGTGTCTGTCCCGAGTTGCTAAGGTTGGTTCAGTGGGTTGTGTAGGCTTCCTGGTGGAGGGGACTAGTGCCTGTGTTCTGGTGGTTGAGGCTGGATCTTGTCTTTCTGGTGGGCAGGCCCACATCTGGTGGTGTGTTTTGGGGTGTCTGTGGACTTATTATGATTTTAGGCAGCCTCTCTGCTAATGGGTGGGGTTGTGTTCCTGTCTTGCTAGTTGTTTGGCATAGGATGTCCAGCACTGTAGCTTGCTGGTCGTTGAGTGAAGCTGGGTGCTGGTGTTGAGATGGAGATCTCTGGGAGATTTTCACCATTTGATATTATGTGGAGCTGGGAGGTCTCTTGTGGACCAGTGTCCTGAAGTTGGCTCTCCCACCTCAGAGGCACAGCACTGACTCCTGGCTGCAGCATCAAGAGCCTTTCATCCACACGGCTCAGAATAAAAGGGAGAGAAAGAAGAAAGAAATGGAGGGAGGGAGGGAAGGAATGAAGGAAGGAAGGAAGGAAGGAAGGAAGGAAGGAAGGGGACAATAGAAAATAAAGTAAGGTAAAATAAAATAAAGTTATTAAAATAAAAAATAATTATTAAGAAAAAATGTTTTAAAAAGTAGAAAATACAAACAAACAAAAAGGGATGGATAGGACCATAGGACAAATGGTGGAAGCAAAGCTATACAGACAAAATCTCACACAGAAACATACACACTCACAAAAAGAGGAAAAGGGGAATAAATCATAAATCTTGCTCTCAAAGTCCACCTCCTTAATTTGGGATGATTGGTTGTCTCTTCATGTATTCCACAGATGAAGGGTACATCAAGTTGATTGTGGAGCTTTAATCTGCTGCTTCTGAGGCTGCTGGGAGAGATTTCCCTTTCTCTTCCTTGTTCGCACAGCTCCCAGGGGCTCAGCTTTGGATTTGGCCCCGCCTCTGAGTGTAGGTTACCAGAGGGCGTCTGTTCTTCGCTCAGACGAACGGGGTTAAAGGAGCCGCTGATTCGGGGGCTCTGGCTCACTCAGGCCGAGGGGAGGGAGGGGCACGGAGTGCGGGGCGAGCCTGCGGCGGCAGAGGCCAGCATGACGTTGCACCTGCCTGAGGCGCGCTGTGCATTCTCCCGGAGGAGCTGACCCTGGATCTCGGGACCCTGGCAGTGGCGGGCTGCACAGGCTCCCCGGAAGGGGGGTGTGGAGAGTGACCTGTGCTCGCACACAGGCTTCTTGGTGGCGGCAGCAGCAGGCTTAGCGTCTCATGCCCATCTCTGGGGTCCGTGCTTTTAGCCGCAGCTCGCGCCTGTCTCTGGAGCTCCTTTAAGCAGCGCTCTTAATCCCCTCTCCTTGCGCACCAGGAAACAGAGGTAAGAAAAAGTCTCTTGCCTCTTCGGCAGGTCCAGACTTTTCCCCGGACTCCCTCCCGGCTAGCCGTCGTGCACTAACCCCCTGCAGGCTGTGTTCACGCCACCAACCCCAGTCCTCTCCCAGTGCTCCGACCGAAGCCCGAGCCTCAGCTCGCAGCCCCGCCCGCCCCGGTGGGTGAGCAGACAAGCCTCTCGGGCTGGTGAGTGCGGGTCGGCCCTGATCCTCTGTGCGGGAATCTCCCCGCTTTGCCCTCCACACCCCTGTGGCTACGCTCTCCTCCGCGGCTCCGAAGCTTCCCCCTCCGCCACCCACAGTCTCTGCCCGTGAAGGGGCTTCCTAGTGTGTGGAAACCTTTCCTCCTTCACAGCTCCCTCCCACTGGTGCAGGTCCCATCCCTATTCTTTTGTCTCTGTTTATTATTTTTTCTTTTGCCCTACCCAGGTACGTGGGGGGGTTTCTTGCCTTTTGGGAGGTCTGAGGTCTTCTGCCAGCGTTCAGTAGGTGTTCTGTAGGAGTTGTTCCACGTGTAGATGTATTTCTGGTGTATCTGAGGGGAGGAAGGTGATCTCCGCGTCTTACTCTTCCGCCATCTTCCCAGAAGCCCCCTTCTAAGCATTTACTCAAAAAAAAAATTAAAACATATGTCCACAAAGCACTTGTATAAGAATATTCACAGCAGCATTATTCATAATAGCACCAAACTGGAAACAGTTTTGCTTTCTACCAATAGGAGGATTGATTTTTTTTAAAACTGTGATATTTTAATATATAATGAACTACTACTCAACAATAAAAAGGGGTGAGCTACTGATACATGCAGCAAAATGGATGAGTCTCCAAAATGTTCTTCTGCGTGAAAGAAGCCTTACCCAAAAGAATACTTACTGCATGATTCCATTTATATGAAATTCTAGAACAGACAAAACTAATCTATGGTAGAAACATCACAACAGTGGTTGCCTCTTGGGATTGGGGTTAGGGATTGACTAAGAAAAATCATGAGTGAACTTTCTGGGGTGACGGTAATATTCTGTATTGGTGGGGTTTGGATTAGATGTATGAATGCATTTGTCAAAATTCTGCAAATGTACACTGGTGCATCAACACTGTGGAATGCTACTCAGCATTCTAAAGGAACAAACTAGTGATACAGAGACTTGACTGCATCTCCAAGGAATAATGCTGAGAGAAAAAAGCCAGTCCCATCCTTACACACTGTAAAATTCCATTTACATGACATTTTTAAGTGACACAATTTTAGAATGAAGGACAGATTAATGGTTGTCAGGGATTAGGGATGGGAAGAAGAGTCAGGAGGGTGGTAGGTGTGATTATAAAAGGGTAGTATGAGGGGTCCTTGTGGTGTTGGAACTGTTAGTGTCTTGACTATTGATAGTGGATACAGGAACCTACACAGGTGATAAAAATTGTACAGAATGTAATATAGACACACAAAAACGAGTATAAGTAAAACAGGAAATCTGAATAAGGTGGTGGATTGTATCAGTGTCACTATGCTGGTTGTGTTATTATGCTGTAGTTGTGCAAACTGTTACCACTGCGGGTAACTGGGCAAAGAATACAAGAGATCTCTATTATTTCTTACAATTTCATACAGACCTACAATTATCTCAGTAAAAATTTCAATTTAAAATAAACACAAATTCTTTCTTAGAGAATCTGATACTATGTCTGGGCAAGAAATGTAAAAAGTGAGCTAGGAACATCTTGAAGTACCACATAGCAAGGAAACGATCAAAGATTACTGAGGTTGTGCCAGAAGCACTGAGGAACTAAATCGAGGCCAATGCTGGCTCAATTTGAGCTTCAGGAAGAATAGCAAATTCAAAGACTTGAAAGCCATACAATATGTTTAAATCCATGTGTTTATAATAATAGTTTAAACACATGCACACACAAACCCAAATTGGTTACCTTCAAAGTATAACGGGACAAATTCATCATCTTGAAACCTGGGAAATGAAAGAGTCAAGTTGGCCTTTCCTAAGTGGACTGTACCTCTGAGTAACCAAATGATGGATGAAGAGAAGACTCTCCTATTTGCTGAAAGTTATTTCAGCAAATAAATCAAAACAAGATGATCCAGTTGGAGTTTCACTGTTTTTTTACCTTCAGGGAAATGAATGGGTCTAGGCATTGGGTGTCAGTGGGCACTGACATCAAAAAAGCGACAGCCAGACTTGTGGACATCTCCTGATAAGAAGATACACCACCACTTGTAGACTTGCTAAAGGGATGGAACCTGAGTCTAGTCTAGCCCCTGATCCAGCTGCCAATATGCAGGAAATCAGCTGACAGGGCGAAAAAGTGAACTCTCCCACGAGAACATACACGGTCGGCAAAGTCCAGACTGAGAAACTTCGGTCAAATTGTTCAAGTTCTTCAACAGATATGTAGTAAAGAAAAGAAAAGGATGGAAGGGGAACCTGTAGGTGGAATGAGACTCAAACACTTATCAAGCTCAAAACCTAAGGACAAAACTAAAACTATACTAACGATGCATGCTTAGGTGAGGAGGAAAATGTTTACTCTGGGGGGCGGGATTGGGATGGGCACATGGAGAGGCTTCTGGCTGGCAAAATTGTTTTTTGACCTAGGAGGTGATTAACAGGATGTTTGCCTTATAAATCAATTTGCTAACCTACACATTTGCTTTGTGTCCTCTGTCCTGTTTTACATTTTAAACAGGCTGTGTGATAGAGCTGTTCTCAGGTTGCCATTGGAAGCCAGCGAGGCACTTCATATCTAAGGAGAGAGGATGAGGAAAGGCCATCTGTAGAGATATTACTGGGATTGTGAGAGTAGGGTGGGAAGAATGTCAGGGATGAGACCAGAGAAATAAGCAAGCTCATGACCTGTCTTCTGTACTAGACTTTATCCTAGAAGCCATGGGGGGCCACTGAGGAATTTCACACTAAGCGACCAGACCAGATTCATATTTTAGAAAGATTCCTCTGGCAGCTGAATGTCAGATGGATTGGATGGAGGCAGGAGTGGTTCCAGGGAGACCGGTTAAGACTCTACTGTAGTAATCCAGACTAAAGATGGTGAAGCCAGAAATAACACAGTGACAGAGAGGGTAGAGAGCAAAGACTAATTTGAGAGTACTTAAGGAGGCAGAAACATAAGGCTTGAGAGGCTATCCGGGAGAGAGAGGGAGGGAAGGAGACAGAAGAGAAATTAAGGAGGTTTCCCTAAATTCGAGACAAAGTTTACACACAATAAAATGCACAGAACGGAAGCATACAGTCCAGTGAGGGTTTTTTACATGTATGTACCTATATAACTTACATACCAGTGAAGCTGTAAAGCTTTTCCTTTACTCCCAAAGTTTCCTCTTGACCCCCGCAAGTCAATCCCTACCCCATTGGCAGGCACTGTTCTGATTTTTGTCACCATAGATGATTTTATCTGTTTTTGAACTTCACCTAAATGGAATCATACAATATGTAGTCTTTTGTGACTAATTTCTTTTGCCTAGCACATTCTTTTTGCAATTCATCCATGTTGTGTGTTATCAGCAGTTCATCCCTTTTTGTTGCTGAATAGTATTCCATTGTACGAATACACCATTATTTGTTTATCCACTCTTCTGTTGATGGACATTTGGGTTGTTTCTAGTTTTCTGTCTGTTTGTTTTACTATTAGGAATAAAGCGGCTGTAAACATTCTAAAATCAGTCCTTTTGTACATGTACATTTTCACTTATCTTGGGTAAATATCTAGGAGTGGAATTTCTAGGTCACAGGATAGGTATGTGGTTTTTTTGATTTGCTTGTTTTTTTAATATTTATTTATTTATTTATTGGTTGTGTTGGGTCTTAGTTGCGGCACACAGGATTTTCCATTGTGGTGCATGGGCTTCTCTCTAGTTGTGGCTTGCAGGCTCCAGAGCACATGGGCCCTGTAGTTGTGGTGCGCGGGCTTAGTTGCCCCACGGCATGTGGGATCTTAGTTCCCCGACCAAGGATCGAACCTGTGTCCCCTGCATTGCAAGAAGCATTCTTAACCACTGGACCACCAGGGAAGTCCCGGGATAGGTGTATGTTTTAACTGCAGAAGAAATCGCCAGTTTCCTGAAGTGCTTCTAGTATTTAATACTCCTACCAACAATGTATGAGAATTCTGGTTACTTCACATCCTTGATGCTTTCAGTGTTCTTAATTTTAGCCATTTTAGTGTGTGTGAAACACACATTTATCTCATCATGGTTTTAATACAAATTGAGTAATAATGAATACTAATGATGTTGAGTATCTCTTCATGAGTTTATCGGCTGTTCATTTTTCTTTTTGAAGTTTCTGTTCAAATCTTTGCCTATTTTTTATTGGGTTTTGTTATTACTGAGTTGTAGGATTTCTTAATATATCCTGGATTCAAGCCCTTTGTCCTGTGTATGTTGTATTGCAAATATTTTTCCCCGTTCTATCATTCTTTTCCTAATGATGTCTTTTGATAAACGGAAATTTTTAATTTTGATAGACCAATTTACTAGGTTTTTTTTTAACGATTAATGCCTTTTGTGTTCTCAGAAATCTTTGCCTACCCCAAGGTTGCAAATGTATTTTCCTATATTTTCTTCTAGGAGCATTATAGATTTAGTTTTTATGTGTATGTCTATAATCAATCTTGAGTTACTTTTTTTCATGTATGGTGTAAGGTATGAGGCAAAAGTTCTTTTTTTTTCCATACGGATATTATTTTTCCAGCACCATTTGATGAAAAGACTTTTCTCCATCCACTGAATTGCATTGATGTTTTGTCAGAAATCAGTTGACCAGTATATGTACAAATCTATTTCTGGACTCTCTAGTTTTCTTTTTTTTTTTAGTTTCATTTTTATTTTGTATTGGAGTATAGTTGATTTACAATGTTGTATTAGTTTCAGGTGTACAGCAAAGTGATTCAGTTATACATATGCATATGTCCATTCTTTGGCAGATTCTTTTCCCATATAGGTTATTACAGGATATTGAGTCAAGTTCCCAGTGCTATTCAGCAGGTCCTTGCTGATTATCTATTTTGTATATAGTAATGTGTACATACAGACTGTATATATGCATTTATCCCTCCCCACTGCCACCTTTCCCCTTTGATAACCATAAGTTTGTTTCTGAAGTCTGTGAGTCTTTCTGTTTTGTAAATAAGTTCATTTGTATCATTTTTTTAGATTCCACATATAAGTGATATATGATATTTGTCTTTCTCTGTCTGACTTACTTCATTTAGTATGATAATCTCAGGTCCATCCATGTTGCTGCAAATGGCATTATTTCATTCTTTTTTATGGCCAAGTAATATTCCATTGTATATATGTACCACATCTTCTTTATCTGTTCCTCTGTCGATGGACATTTAGGTTGCTTCCATGTCTTGGCTATTGTAAATAGTGCTGCAGTGAACATTGGGGTGCATGTATCTTTTTGAATTATGGTTTTCTCTAGATATATGCCCAGGAGTGGGCTTGCTGGATTATATGGTAGTTCTATTTTTAGTTTTTTAAGGAACCCCCATACTCTTCTTCATAGCGGTTGTACCAACTTACATTCCTACCAACAGTGTAAGAGGGTTTGCTTTTCTCCACACTCTTTCCAACATTTATCGTTTGTAGACTTTTCAGTGATGGTCAGTGATGGCCATTCTGACCAGTGTGAGGTGCTACCTCATTGTAGTTTTGATTTGTATTTCTCTAATAATTAGCAATGTTGAACATCTTTTCATGTGCTTTTTGGCCATCTGTATGTCCTCTTTGGAGAAATGTCCATTAAGATCTTCTGCCCAGTTTTTGATTTGTTTGTTTGTTTTTGATATTGAGCTGCCTGAGCTGTTTGTGTATTTTGGAGATTAATCCCTTGTTGGTTGCATCATTTGCAAATATTTTCTCCCATTCTGTGGATTGTCTTTTCATTTTGTTTATGGTTTCCTTTGCTGTGCAAAGCTTTAAAGTTTAATTAGGTCCCATTTGTTTATTTTTATATTCATTACTCTAGAAGGTGGGTCCAAAAAGATATTGCTGCAATTTACATCAAAGAGTGTTCTGCCTATGTTTTCCTCTAAGAGTTTCATAGTATCTAGTCTTACATTTAGGTCTTTAATCCATTTTGAGTTTGTTTTTCTGTATGGTGTTAGAGAATGTTCTAATTTCATTCTTTTACATGTAGCTGTCCAGTTTTCCCAGCACCATTTATTGAAGAGACTGTCTTTTCTCCATTGTCGTAGATTAATTGACCATAGGTGCATGAGTTTATTTCTGGGCTTTTTATACTGTTCCATTGATCTATATTTCTGTTTTTGTGCCAGTACTATATTGTCTTGATTACTGTAGCTTTGTAGTATAGTCTGAAGTCAGGGAACCTGATTCCTCCAGCTCCATTTTTCTTTCTTAGGATTGCTTTGGCTATTCGGGGTCTTTTGTGTTTCCATACAAATTAAAAAATTTTTTGTTCTAGTTCTGTGAAAAATGCCATTGGTAATTTGATAGAGATTGCATTGAATCTGTAGATTGCCTTGGGTAGTAGAGTTGTTTTGACAATATTGATTCTTCCAAACCAAGAACATGGTATATCTTTCCAACTGTTTGTGTCATCTTTGAATTCTTTCATCAGCATCTTACAGTATTCAGAGTACAGGTCTTTTGTCTCCTTAGGTAGGTTTATTCCTAGGTAGTTTATTCTTTTTGATGCAATGGTAAATAGGATTGTTTCCTTAATTTCTCTTTCTGATCTTTTGTTGTCAGTTTATAGAAATGCAAGAGATTTCTGTGCATTAGTTTTGTATCCTGCAACTTTACTGAATTTATTGATGAGCTCTAGTAGTTTTCTGGTAACATATTTAGGACTTTCTATGTATAGTATCATGTCATCTGCAAACAGTGACCATTTTACTTCTTCTTTTCCAATTTGGATTCCTTTTATTTCTTTTTCTTCTCTGATTGCCATGGCTAGGATTTCCAGAACTATCTTGAATGAAATTGGCAAGAGTGTACATCCGTACCTTGTTCCTGATCTTAGAGGAAATGCTTTCAGCTTTTCACTGTTGAGTACCATGTTAGCTGTGGGTTTGTCATAGATGGCCTTTGTCATGTTGAGGTAGGTTCCCTCTATACCCACTTTCTGGAGAGATTTTATCATAAATCAGTGTTGAATTTTATCGAAAGCTTTTTCTGCATCTATTGAGATGATCATATGGTTTTTATTCTTCAATTTGTTAATGTGGTGTATCACACTGATTGATTTGCAGATATTGAAAAATCCTTGCACCCCTGGGATAAATCCCACTTGATCATGGTGTATGATCCTTTTAATGTATTGTTGAATTTGGTTTGCTAGTATTTTGTTAAAGATTTTTGCATCTATGTTCATCAGTGATATTGGCCTGTAATTTTCTTTTTTTGTGCTATCTTTGTCTGGTTTTGGTACCTGAGTGATGGTGGCCTCATAGAATGAGTTTGGGAGTGTTCCTTCCTCTGCAGTTTTTTGGAATAGTTCCAGAAGGATAGCTGTTAACTCTTCTCTAAATGTTTAGTAGACTTCACCTGTGAAGCCATCTGGTCCTGGACTTTTGTTTGTTGGAAGTTTTTAAATCACAGTTTCAATATCAGTACTTGTGATTGGTCTGTTCATATTTTCTATTTCTTCCTGGTTCATTCTTGGAAGATTGTACCTTTCTAAGAATTTGTCCATTTCTTCCAGCCTGTCCATTTTATTGGCATATAGTTGCTTGTAGTAGTCTCTTATGATCCTTTGTATTTCTGTGGTGTCGGTTGTAACTTCTCCTTTTTCATTCTAATGTTGTTGATTTGAGCTCTCTACCTTTTTTTCTTGTTGGGTCTAGCTAAAGGTTTATTAGTTTTTCTTATCTTTTCAAAGAACCAGCTTGATCTTTTCTGTTGTTTTCTTCACCTCTATTTCATTTATTTCTGTTCTGATCTTTATGGTTTCTTTCCTTCTACTAACTTTGGGTTTTGTTTGTTATTCTTTCTCTAGTTACTTTAGGTGTAAGGTTAGGTTGTTTGAGATTTTTCTTGTTTCCTGAGGAAGATTGTATTGCTTTTACCTTCCCTAATTGAACAGCTTTTGCTGCGTCCCATAGGTTTTGGATTGTTGTGTTTTTGTTTTCATATGTCTCTAGGTATTTTTTTATTTCCTCTTTGGTATCATCAGTGATCCATTGGTCGTTTAGTAACATATTGTTTAGCCTCCACGTGTTTGCTTTTTTTTACTGTTTTTTTCTTGTAGTTGATTTCTTATCTCATAGCATTGTGATCAGAAAAGATGTTTGATATGATTTCAATTTTCTTAAATTTACTAAGGCTTGCTTTATGGCCCAGCGTGTGATCTATCCTGGAGAATGTTCTGTGTGCACTTAAGTAGAATGTGTATCCTGCTGCTTTCGGGTGGAATGTTCTGTAAATATCAGTTAAGTCCATGTGATCTAATGTGTCATTTAAGGCCTGTCTTTCCTTATTGATTTTCTTTCTGGATGATCTGTCCATTGATGTAAGTGGGGTGTTAAAGTCCCCTACTATTATTGTGTTACTGTCAGTTTCTCCTTTTATGGCTGTTAGCATTTGCCTTATATGTTGAGGCCCCCCTATGTTGGGTGCATATATATTTACAGTTATATCTTCTTGGATTGATCCCTTGATCATTATGTAACCTCCTTCTTTGTCTGTTGTAACAGCCTTTATTTTAAAGTCTATTTTGTCTGACATGAGTATTGCTACTCCAGCTTTCTTTTGATTTCCATTTGCATGGAATACCATTTTCCATCCCCTCACTTTGTCTGTTTCTGTCCCTATATCTGAAGTGAGTCTCTTGTAGACAGCATATATACAGGTCTTGTTTTTGTATCCATTCAGCCAGTCTGTGTCTTTTGGTTAGAGCATTTAATCCATTTACATTTAAGGTAATCATCAATATGTATGTTCTTATTGCCATTTTGATAATTGTTTGGGATTTGTTTTTGTGGGTCTTTTTTCTTCCCTTCCTCTTTTGTTCTCTTCTCTTGTGATTTGATGACTGTCTTCAGTGTTGTGTTTGGATTGCTTTATTTTGTGTGTGTATCTATTGTAGATTTTTGGTTTGCGGTTACCATGGTTTTGGTATAGCAGTCTATATATATGCATGATTGTTTTAGGTTGCTGATCTCTTAATTTCAAATGTGTTTCAAATATCCTGCATTTGTATTCTCCTCCTCTCACAATTACTGGTTTAAGTATCATATTTGTGTGTGAATGATTTCCTACCTTAACTGTATGTTTCCCTTTACTGGTGAGCTTTTCCATTCGTAATTTTCTTGTTTCTAGTTGTGGCCTTTTCTTTTCCATCTAGAGAAGTTCCTTTAGCATTTGTTGTAAAGCTGGTCTGGTGGTGCTGAATTCCCTTAGCTTTTGCTTGTCTGTAAAGCTTTTGATTTCTCCCTAGAATCTGAATGGGAGCCTTGCTGGGTAGAGTATTCTTGGTTGTAGGGTTTCCCCTTTCATCACTTTCAATATATCATGCCACTCCCTTCTGGCCTGCAGAGTTTTTGCTGAAAAATCAGCTGATAACCTTATGGGGATTCCCTTGTATGTTATTTGTTGCTTTTTCTCTTGTTGCTTTTAATATTTTCTCTTTGTCTTTAATTTTTGTCAATTGGAATAGTATGTATCTTGGCGTGTTCCTCCTTGGGTTTATCCCCTATGGGATTCTCTGCGCATCCTGGACTTGAGTGTTTCCTTTCCCGTGTTAAGGAAGTTTTCAACTATTATGTTTTCAAATATTTTCTCAGGCCCTTTCTCTCTCTCTTCTCCTTCAGGGATCCCTATAATGTGAATGTTGGTGCATTTAATGTTGTCCCAGAGGTCTCTCAGACTGTCCTCATTTCTTTTCATTCTTTTTTCTTTATTCTGTTCAGCAGTGATTTCCACCATCTGTCTTCCAGCTCACTTATTTGTTCTTCTGCCTCATTTATTCTGCTATTGATTCCCTCTACTGTATTTTTCATTTCAGTTCTTATATTGTTCATCTCTGTTCTTTAAATCTTCTAACTCTTTGTTAAACATTTCATGTATCTTCCCAATCTGTGCCTCCATTCTTTTTCCGAGATCTTGGATCACCTCTACTATCATTACTCTGAATTATTTTTCAGGCAGATTGCCTATCTCCACTTCACTTAGTTGTCCTTCTGGAGTTTTATCTTGTTCCTTCATCTGGGTTATATTCCTCTGCCATCTTGTTCTGTCTAACTTTCTGTGTTTGTGGCCTCCATTCCTCAGGCTGCAGAATTGTAGCTCCTCTTGCTTCTGGTGTCTGCCCCCTGGTGGATGAGGGTCCAAGGGCTTGTGCTGGCTTCCTAGTGGGAGGGACTGGTGCCTGCCCACAGGTGGGAGGGACTGGTGCCTGCCCACAGGTGGGTGGAACTGGGTCTTAGGACTCTCTAGTTTTCTTATGCCAACATCACAATATCTTGTAGCTGACATGTTGAGGGAGTCTAGATTATGTTGTCCTTTTTTTTTTTTAGGACTGTTAAATTTCATTCTAGCAGGCATAAGTTACTGGAAGAACCCTTTGATCCTATGAAGCTTGACTTTATTCTTCCGATTTGAATTTATTCCCATGGCACATCCTTTCTGAGTCTCAGTATGAATGCTCCATATTCTGGGTGGAATTCCATGATCTCCCAGCTCTGCCTGATCTCTAGTATCACCACTTACCCCAGAGAAGGCAATTTCTACTAGGTCTTTGGAAGTCCCACCCTGTACGCGTGTGGTCCAGCTTTCAGCCAAGAAACTGCCCGCCAAACCCACCCCCACGCTGTGTCGCTCACGCCCTCTGGATACCCTGCCTGGCAGATTTCAGCCGCTTCAGCCCAGAACTCAAATCTGCCTGCTCAGTAGACTGTCACTCTGCCTGGGCTCCATCTCCCTACCCCACAATGAGAAGGTGCCCCAAGATGACAGCTGGAGCAGTCATGCACTTTCCTCCTGTTTCCTTGCTCTCTAAGATCACAGTCCTTTGTGGCTTGCTATTCAGTGCCTGAGAGCATGGATTCTGTTGCCTTGTTTGTGGCAGGCAGGAGAATCCAGTTCTAGGAATTCTGTCATGGCCTAAATTGGAAGGTGAGGTTCCATTTTGGATATGATGCTGAGTTTTTAGTGTCTGTGGAACCTTCAGGTAGAAACGTCTGGCCAGCAATTGGGTATTCATGTACGGAGCTTGAAAGAGACAGCAGGGGCTGGAAATTCAGACTCTGAGGTCCTGAATTTACACTGGTAGTTGAAATCAAGGGAACGAATGTGATCACTTAGCTAGAGAATGATTAGAGAAGGGATAGAAAAACATTCTTCTCCTTAAAAGGCTGGGAAGGTGTAGCTAAAGAAGGGATGAGGAACAGGAGACACGGGTGTCACAGAAACCACCATGAGTAAAATTGCATTTGCCTGGGGCAGTTGCAGTTATCAGGAGCCCAGCCTTTCTTTCCTCTCTACATCATGCTTACCAGTCCAGAGCCAGTTCTTCTCCAGTGCTACTGAGAACTTCATAAAGCCTCACTGGGTGATCATGATGGAAGAACCTGCATATCTGGGCTCTGATACTAATATGTAGAGTTAAAGCCATACCTGTCTGGAGGAGGCTTAGAATTTCTATCAGATGTAATCACACATCTGTGTTTTTAGCCTTCTTGGGGCTAATGGCTGACAAGTTTGATCATCATTTTTATAAAATTGAGGGGAAAACTAAGGCCCTGGAGAGGTGGACAACTTGATTATTAAAGTCAGTGATGGAGTCGGCCCTGTTTCCAGTTTTAGTTTCTAGTTGTCTAGAGACCTTACAGGGTTCAGACTTGGAAGTTGCTCTAGGTCATCTAATTCAGCTGCCTTGTTTTTTAGGTGGGGAAACTGACACTGATAGAGCTTAAACTAGGTGTAAACAACAGAAATGCAGTGAAGCCAGCTTAGGCAAAAAGGAGAATTTGCTAGAAGAGTACAGAGGTAGCTGAAGGGATTCAAAAGGCAAGGATGGAGCTGAGCTTTGAGAGTAGACTGGAACTGTGACCTGCAGTGCTGGAGAAACACTGGGATGCCCCTTGTTTCTGCCCTTTTCTCTGCTTTTTTCTGTGCCTCTCATTCATCCTCCTCTCAATGCAGACCAGCTTCTTCTGCTTCCACCCTCCCCTGCCCCCAGAGAAAATGGTCACCAACAACTGTTCCTGAGTTTATAGCTTAGGAAACAAGCCACTCATTCCCCTCCATTCAGGAAAGAAGTCAATCTGATTCTAGAATTGCAACTCACATTCCCCTAAAGATCTCAGTGGCCCAGTGGAGCCATCCAGAGTCCAGTCATTTGCAGCCAGGGGTCTGGGTAGTGTTATTCCACACACAGGGCTGCGGAAAGCCCTACCTCTATAAGCAAGTGGTGTAAACTGTTGGTGGGGGGAGGGATATTTTCCCCAAAAAAATCATGGGAGCAGATGGCTGGGCAGCTAGCCCAGTAGATGCTTGGGACACTAGGGTTACATGAGTAACCAGTGGCAGAGCCAGGACCAGAAACCTCAGCAGCAGTTTTCCTGAGGTTGCCTCCCATGAGGATTTGATCCGTGATGAGTAGAGAGAGCTCTAGGACAGTAACAGCCAAAGATGGGTTCCCTCTGTATTAGTCCAAACTAAACCTAGTCTAAACTAGGTCATATCTTTATAGTGTCTTTAAGAGAAAAGAAAGTTTTCCCTGCTGATTGCAGGTAGAAAAATCCCAGGGAACGATTCTGACTCAGTGGGTGGAGTCCTGTGATTGGCTGGGCCTAGGTGCCTGTTCACCCCTGGGGTCAGAAGGCAGGGGATATTTTAAGAAGGGGGACTGTAAGCAGCGTAGACAAAAACTCTTTTGTTCTGTGTCTGTCTCCCAGGTGACGATGGAGGCTGGCAGCCTCCCCCTGGAGCTGTGGCGCATGATCTTAGCCTACTTGCCCCTTCCCGACTTGGGCCGTTGCAGCCTAGTGTGCAGGGCCTGGTATGAACTGATCCTCAGTCTTGATAGGACTCGCTGGCGGCAGCTGTATCTGGGCTACACTGAGTGCCGCCACCCCAACTGGCCCAACCAGCCTGATGTGGAACCTGAGTCTTGGAGGGAGGCCTTCAAGCAGCATTACCTTGCCTCCAAGATGTGGACCAAGAATGCTGCGATCTTGGAGACCTCTGTCTGCTTTTCTCTATTTCGCCGGAGGAGGACACGTCGTACCCTGAGTGTCGGGCCAGGCCATGAGTTTCACAGCCTAGGCAGTGCCCTGGCCATGTCCAGCCTATTTGACCGAATCCTGCTGTTCCCAGGTCTGCACGAAGAGCAAGGTGAAATTATCCTGAAGGTGCCCGTGGAGATCGTAGGCCACGGGAAGTTGGGCGAAGTGGCCCTGCTAGCCAGCATTGACCAGCAGTGCTCAACCACACGCCTGTGCAACCTCGTCTTCATGCCAGCCTGGTTCTCACCCTTCATGTTTAAGGTGGGTGTCTACCTCAGATGGATAGCCTCTCCCGGCCTGACCCTGGGCCTTGCCCTCTTCTCAGTGGGTTTGTAACCCTTTTTTTGTTGGAATTAGAAAAAGAGAGAGAGTTCAGTCATTAGTCCTATAACACACTCCTGTGAGTTCTGCACCAGTTGAGAAAGAGGCACAGGGATCAGTAGAGATCAATATTCTGCTTTATTCCTGAAAAAGCTGTACTTAAAAAAATGAGCCTTGCACTGGAGGCCAAAATTGCTTTGTACTTCTTCCTTTCCAACCTGGACCAACTGGGACCACAGGTAGAGCAGCCAGGTTCCGGGAGCATGCCACATGCCACATGGTGACAGGAAGCAGAGAACAGACAGCGTTCCCAGAGAGATGGCCAAAGAGGGGGGCTCTGCAGGCCAGTGACCTTCAGCACATTAGCCCCACTCTGCAGAGGGTCAAGGAAGGTCAGGCTTTTGCCAAGGCTGACTGGAGAGAGGGTCAGGAAATATCAGGAGAACACATTCCTTCTAGGAACAGAGCAGTTGTTTCCAAAGAAAAGCATGTGTTGGGATGTTGGTAGCTTCTGGCAGAACAGTCTAGAGCTAATAGCTATAGACCGCCAGGAGCTGCATTGCCTAGAAACTGATTGTGATACATGGATTTTGTACCTAGTCAACAAAAATTATATTGCCACTGTTCTACCAATAACAACCAAATTGTCTCTCACGTTCGTAATGATCATTATGCCACCAGTCACTTATGATGCACTTACTCTTTGCCAGCCACGTGCTTTACAGCCATGATTAAGATGGGCAGTGTCAGCTGGCTTTATTGATGAGCAGATGGAGCCTCAGCAAGGGTCTCAGACTTTGTAAGGGACAGAGGTAGGGTCCAAAGCCTGTAATCATAAGATAGGTGACTTTCCATCTGTGGCCTCATTTGATCCCCACAACAAACAGTTGTGGTAGACAGAGTAGGTGTGTCCCCATTTTGCAGATGAGGGACACTGAGGCTCAGAGATGCTGAGTAACTTTCTCAAGTGGATAATTAGTGAGGTTAGAACTCAAATCCAGGCCTTTGAGTCTAACCCCTTTTGAAATTACATTGTTCTGCATTCCCTGGAAGCTTAAAAGGCTGTTCGCTACTTAGAACATTTCAGAAGAACCGATGGAGTCCTTCTGTGCTCATCTGCAGATCTGGAAGAACGGTTCGTTTCCATACCTTCCACATTTCATAGTCATTTATTCTTCAGCCTCCACTTCCCCCTCACAAGTGCAGCTGCAGATCCTCAAGGGGTGGGTCCTGGCCGTAGACCTTGTAGCCCAGCCCACCATCTGGCTTTGTGCTTGGCATATATTAGTGCTCAGTCCATGCTTGTCTTTTAACTAAAAGCAGGACAGGGGGCTAGGATGACCTTGCCTGAAAAATGCAAAGGCCAGGGTGACTTCACAGCCGTTTTTTATGACTTCTGAGGAGAACTCTAGCAATGACTCTGCGTCTCTAGAGAGCCAGGGTTTTTCTACAGAGAGGACCAAGTAAGAGAAAATAGACTTAAACTGCAGCAAGAAAAAGTTAGGTTAGCCATAGGGAAGAACTAGAGAGGTTAAGGGGAGTTAAGTTCTGGGACAAGCTCTCAAGGGAGGTCACTGCTAGAGAATGTAAAATTGTCCAGGGATTACTAAGTGGGATCATGAGACACTACTACCTCATTTTATGGTTCAAGTACATCTCATGGAGCTTGGTGTGGAATCCAGAAGCAGCTCTTTTTCAGGAATGCAGAGTGGCTGGTCTTCTCTGTCAGGCCTGGAAGGCTGAGGGTCTCAGGTGGGCTGTTCCGTAGGGCTGAGTAGTACCCCCACCCCAGAGAACTCTCTGCTCTCCACGTCCCTTGACCCCAGATGATAACAGCTGGCTTTTCTCACGTGCCAGCTTTGTGCATGGCTCCGTGCCTGGTGCTTTGTTAGTTCGTGAGCCCCGTGTTGCAGACAGAGAAACTGAGGCTTAGAGAAGTGATGTGTTTATCCAAGATAACACACCTGGAAGAGGCAGAGCTGGGAGCTGGGCCCTGCAGCTGGACCCCCAGAGCCCGCACTCTTAGCCACTGCTCAGGGCACTCACCCGGTCACGGCAGTACACCTTGTCCCCCTCTTTAGGGACGTGGCCTGCTGTCTCCTGCCGTAGTTCTGCACCAGCACCAGTTCCCACGCAGACTTTCCCAGCACCTGTGTCTGGGCCTCCCACTGCTGGTCCAGCCCCAGCAGAGCTCAGCCCCTCCTGGCCCACCCTGGCCTCTGTCAGCCCTCTGGCTTTGCCCAGCTCTGTCCTGACTCCGCACTCCAGACTGGCCTATGTGGTGAACCTCAGGGCTGCAGGCTCAGGTGGAGGCAGGCTCGCAGGGCCAAGGGAGGATTCGAATGAAGGGATAGTGCTTTGGAAGGAGAGACCCGGAGGAACACCACCTGGTGGGACACAGTCTCCGTGTAACTGAGACACCACATGGGACCCTCACCCATCAGAGGGCTTGGTAAAGTTGGGCTCACATCCCAGCCAGTTCCTGTGTTTGTGAGAATCCAAAGCTCTCCCTCATCATTTCTCCCTTGAGCGACCGTCTCCTGGTTCATCTCCAGTATTGAGTCGATTCCATTTCACGTAGCATCCCTCTGAGCATTCAGCATCTTCCGCCTTCTCCATGTTACCTCCCACCCCCCACGCCAAACTCTTTATTCTCATTAAGCGCTTCATGAGCACTGGTGGAATTTACTTGAGATTTGAGGGTTTGGGGAAGGGCCCTGCTCCAGAAAGTGAACTTTTCTGCCATTATCCGTTTCCACTCTTGTCTCCTGCCCTTTGGGATTGGAAGGAGGGGAGGGAAGGCAGCTCCGAATGATCCTCCTTCTGATGCACAGCAGCTCCTGGTTCCTCCTGGGGCTGGCAGGACCCTTGCCCTGTGGGGAAGGGAACATGACCAGCAGGACAGATGGCCTTTCCAGGTGCCATCCCCTTACGGAACAGTTAGAGCTCTGACTAGCAAAACAGATCTTACCCCTGTTACACCCACTTTCTCTCTTTCGTTCCCCAGACAACTTCAGGTCACGTCCAGTTTGACAACTGCAACTTTGAGAATGGACACATCCAGGTCCATGGCCCGGGCACCTGCCAAGTGAAGTTTTGCACCTTCAAAAACACCCATGTCTTTCTGCACAATGTGCCCCTGTGTGTCCTGGAAAACTGTGAATTTGTGGGCAGTGAAAACAACTCTGTGACTGTTGAGGGCCACCCATCCTCAGAGAACAACTGGGCCTACACGCATCTCTTAGGGCTTATCAGGTCCTCTCCCAGCGTGCTCCCAACAGAGGACTCTGACTCTTTAATGTCCTTGGACCTGGAAAGCAGGGACCAGGCCTGGAGCCCAAGAACCTGTGGCATTGTCATTGAGGGTAGCCAGAGCCCTACCAGCCCAGCAACTGGCTCCCCCAAGGCTGGCTCACAGGAGGCAGAGGTGGGCAGCGATGGGGAAAGGGTGGCCCGGACCCCAGACAGCAGCGACGGAGGCCTGAGTCCCAGCGGTGAGGATGAGGATGAGGACCAGCTCACGTACAGACTGTCCTACCAAGTGCAGGGACCGCGGCCGGTTCTAGGGGGCTCCTTTTTGGGCCCACCACTGCCGGGAGCATCCATCCAGCTGCCCAGCTGCCTGGTGCTGAACTCACTACACCAGGAGCTGCAGAAGGACAGGGAGGCCATGGCGCTGGCCAGCTCTGTGCAGGGCTGCCTCATCCGCAAGTGCCTGTTCCGGGACGGGAAGGGAGGCGTCTTCGTTTGCTCTTATGGCCGAGCCAAGATGGAAGGAAACATCTTCCGGAACCTGACTTATGCGGTGCGATGTATACATAATAGCAAGGTGCGATGTATACATAATAACAAGGTGCTGTCATAAGGCTTACTGTACAGACCCATGAGGCCTCGCTGGGTCACAAGGAACATGATTTTGGAGTGGTGAGAGGGCTTCAGGGGCTGTACGCAGGAGGGCTTGGATGGTGCTAGTATGCATTTTTTAAAAAAATCATCTTTTAATCTTACAACACACACTTGCCTCATGTCCGTCATCTGATTTGGATGAGGCAGAAACTATTCTTCCCATTTTACAGAAGAGGAAATAGGCCTAGGGAGGAAGGTGACTCACTCAGGATCACACAGCAGGTTAGAGGCCAAACAGAATGGGGACTAGAATCCAGGTCTTCCACCTCCTTTCTCTATGTTATGCTGCTTCTCAAATATGTCACCCAACTCCTGGTAGAAGGAACAAGGGCTCTTTAGCCTGGATGCAGGATAATTTTGGGAGACGTGATCGCTGCCTGTGATCCAAACTGTGTGGGTAGTTGAGAAGGCTTCCCAGACGAGGAGATGTCTAAGTTGAGTAGGATGAGGCGAGGAGAACCAAGGAAAATGGGCTGCGTGTGGTGAAAAGGAGGTGCACAGTGAGGGTTCAGGCAGCAGACATCCTGTGCTGGGGCCTGGATGTGAGGCCAAGTTCAGCAGTGTGGTGGGGACCGCTGGAAAATGAGCAGGGGAGGTAAGCAGAATCCACGTTGCCCAGGGCCTAGAAAGCCCCGTTGAGATGTATGGACTTCTTACTAAGAATGGATCATCCTGCTCTGCATGCCATCAGCGCCTTGTACCTGCAACCCCCTCAGGCACCACAGGACAGTAACAGCTCAGGATGGGAGAGGCTTCTAAAAGGAAAGACATGGCCTTTTAGACGGAAGCATGACATAGCTCCTAGGTTTGAGTCTCACTTCTCCTCTAATTCACTGTGAACGTTACCTTCCTCTCATGTGAAATGGAAATACTGCCCCACTTCTTCGACTGGGGGTTTGTGAGGATCCAGTGCCATAATATTGGCAAAGCACTTAGAAAACTGAAGGGCACTGTACAGATGTCACATGTGAGTCTTGCAGGTCTCTGAAGGCTTCTAGAATGATTAATAGCAATTGCATTAATTGTATTTTACCCATTTCCAAAGAGAATTTCAGGTGGTGTTACCCTGGAAACACAATATAAAACTGTGCTATGAACAGAGAATAAAAGATAAAGGTCAAATAAAAGGGGTGGGTGACAGCTTTGCTCTCAGGGGGACCACAATGAAAGGATCTGGAGTGAGCCCTCAAGGAGGGCTTTCCTCCTTGCATGGTTAGTAAGAGTGTGGCTTCTGAGTCAAATTCAGGCTCTGCCCCTTATTAGCTATATGCCCTTTGGACTAATGATACTATCTACTCCAAGGTGTGGTGAGGATTGACTGAGGTCATATATATGCATATATATATATATAAAGTGCTTAGCAGTGTGTCTGGTGCATAGCAAGTACTCCATAAATGTGTTTGGTGTTTTTTAAGACTTAAAAAAAAATCTTTCCCGGAGGACTGGTGCCTGGCCAAGCTGTCTAGGAAGACTAGGAGTTGGCAGGGTGAAGCTGTGAGGCAAAGGAGGCATGCGGGAAGGCCCAGACATAGGACGCAGAACACTCAGGGAGTCGCAAGTAACCTCAACAGCCAGAGCGTGAGGTGAGGGCTAGTCAGCAAGAGTCAGTCAGCTCAGGGGCAGGTGTCTCGTCAGAGAGATGGGAATTGTCTTGAGGGCAGTGGGAACACACTGAAAGATTTGAAGCAGAGAATTGTGGTCAGATCTGCATTTGGAAAGCTCCTTCTGTCAGCTTTGTGTGGAATGGAGTGGAGGGGAACAAGACTGGAGACACAGTCAGTGCGGGGCAGTGGATAATTAGGGTCCGTACATGGAGAGGAGGAACAGGGCAGTCTGGAGAGGTGGCGAGGAGAACCTCGGGAGGGGAGTGGTCGAGGTTATGTGGCCTAGATTTCTGGTGTGAGTGGCTGAGGCAAAGGCAGGAACTGAGAAGCCAAGAAGGCTAGGATGTGGAGAGAAAGATGCTGAGTGCAGTTGTGGGCACGTTGAGTTTGGAGCATCAGTGACATCAGGCAGAGGTGCCATCTGGTTACGGGGGGCTGGAGCTTTGAAGAGAGATGTGCCCTGACATGCAGACTTGGGAGCAGGTGGTAATTGGAGTCATGGACAAGGAGAGACAAAAAGTTAAACAGCTTTCGTTGTAGCCCTCTGGAACTGTTGTCCCCAGGGAACTTGTGGCAGGAATTGTGCAGCCAGCTGTTCCTAGTGAGTCTCCAAAAAGGAACCTGAAAAGCTGATTTTGGCTGGCTTTTGACTAAAACAACCCATGGTGTCTCATGAGTACGCAGCTTCTGGGAACACATATATCAAATGGCATTAATACAAGTGGGGAGCTGTGGGCGGGAGTGCTGGCTTACTGAGCTGGTCCCTGTGGCCAGGAGCAAGCCCTTGATCCAGTGGCCAGAGGGCAACCGCCCTACCTCTGCCCTCCAGAACATTCCCGAGAGGGTAGAGGCTGGCAGAGGGAATGAAGAAAAGTATCACTGACCATGATTTTTTTTTCTTGCTTCTTTGGGTATCTGGTAATTTTTAGTTGGAAGTGAGGTATCTTGTATAGACGGTGGAGACAGAGGTAAATGGTGTCTATGTGTGGGAATGGGCATGCCTCTTTTGTGACGCTTGGATTTTGTTGTTACAATTACCTTCAGTGAACCACAGGCTCCTGATTCCTCCTGCATTACTTTGGCTGGTTTGCCAGTGGACTTTTCTGTTTTAGTTCTTCCCTTTGCATCTGCTCCTCCATGCTCTTGCCCCTCCCAGCAGCAGGCCACTGCCATGGCTCTGGCTGGCCAGCCTCGTGGCACAGTGGGTGATAGGGAGCCTCTCGTGTCTGCATTTATCCTTAGTCTTAGGAAGGTGCTGTGTCGGTGGATTTAGGACCTTGGCACTAGGCCCTTTTCAGTGGTCCTGCCTCACCCCTCAGCACTAGGGGGGCTCTAATGATCGAGGCCCAAGATATTTTCCTCCCACCTCCCTGAGGGGTAAAGGGTTTATTGATTTTCTGTTCCCTCCCTTGAGAGCCACAGGGTTTGCTGCCCTTCCCCCAGCTGCTTAAGGCTTGTTCTTTGGGACAGGAGGGGCTTAGTGCTTTTCCCACAGTGGCTGTACTTTCCCCCAAGCGCCCACCAGGAGGTAGGCTGTCTCCTGTCTCTCGTCCTGCCCTCGGTCTTTCTCCATGAGCACCTGGCGAGGTCCATGGAGAAGTGAATAGATGCAGCTGCTCCCGGGGCTTCTGTGCTCTCACTAGTTAACAGCTGGCCTTTAACAGTTCATGGAAACGGTTAGCTGAACTCTTCTTACTGGCCAGTATGGCATCTGTGTCTTTTCAGACAAACAAGTACTCACATCTCGTGTCCTTGAAGGTGCCTATTTCCCTTAGATTCCAGGCTAGTTGGTTGTCCTGCAACCTCAGCTCGCTGATGGATTCAAGAAAGGTTACGTTTTTGTATCTTCTTGTTGTAAGTGTGGGAGCAATGCTCTTTCCAACTTTCCCCATTCTAAGCAGAAAGCTTCTCCTTGAAATTGTACTTCCATTATACTTTACCCCTCCCAGAGTTTTATCCTAATGTAGTACAGTGTTTATTGTTAGTACACAATTTACCTTAACGTAGTACATTTCATTGTTAATACATAGTTGTTTAAAACAATATGTATTCTAGATTTTTAGTATTGCTAAAAAGAGAATGTAAGTGGCAGTGCATCCTCTTAATAAGCTGTTTACTGAGTTATGGTACCTTGTTTTAAAGAGGCTTCTTTATCTTATACCAACACTTGCAATTGTCTCTTAGCTTGGAGTTCCATTGGTTTTTCCACCCCAGGATAATAATACAGCAAAAGAGATGCAAAGCGGGCAAGAATGGATATTTGTCTTAAAAGTGGAAAGCAAAAAGGAAGGTGGGAGAGGACAGCCTACGAGGTACTTTACCCTCAGGTGCTTCCTCAGGCAGGTGAAGTTCAGCAAAGGTGTGTGCGGAAGTGGTGGATCTGGCACTCGATTCCATTCAAAGTAGCTGTGCCCTTGGACCACTGGAAATCTTCATGTAACTGCACTGCATGTAGAGTTTGCAGACCACTAAATCCCACCTTCTCCAAGCGTCCTTTCCATGCCGTCATCCAGTTATTTATCCTGCTCAGAGGCTGTGAATGTGGAGCTCAGAGCCAGGCTTCCATCCAGGTTTTAGTAAAGAACTGGCGTGAGGTTGGTGCAGTGCCTGTAGGGCAAAGCCAGGAAGGACACGGAAATGGCTCAGTCCTCGTGAGCACACGGCGGAGAGTGGCTGGTCTGGCATCAGGTAGAACTGCACAGACCAGACGGAAAGGAAGACTCAGGTATTCCCCAAGCAGTTTTTTAAAATACCTTTGTGACAGGAAAATGAATGGCTCTCTCTCCTCTGCCTAGATCATCATGCTCAGGAACCACATTCACCACTGCAGAGCGTCAGGCATCTTTCTTCGCTTGGAGGGCGGAGGCCTGATCGCCGGCAACAACATTTATGACAACGCGGAGGCCGGCGTAGACATCCGGAAAAAGTCCAACCCTCTCATTCTGGTACTTCCTCCATCTTCTTGCCCTTTCAGGGTGGCTCTTGGTACTCAGAAACCTTTTCTGAGGATGTTTAAGCAAATGTTGCCATCTTGAATTTCTGTTGCTTCCTGTTTGCAGGTAGTTCCTGCCCTTTTCTCTGTGTGTCCTTGTGACTCTGGGTCTCTTTCTCCATGTATTGAGAGTGACTTTGCATAAGTCACGTACGTCCCTGCAGTCTCCCCTAGCAAGGAGGAGGACTGGATAGACAGGGAAATTCACAGGGCCTTCCCTCCCTCAGCCCTGATATGCTCTTGTGGGCTTTGAGTTCGGTAAGAATAAAGATATGTCTGCCGTGAAAGACACTTGGATCAAAAGTAAAACACCAAATTAGTTCATTCTTTACTATTAAAAGGACACGTAGGATATTTATTCTGAAGATAACTTGTTTCGTGGCTATCGTGAGGCCATAGTGAGTTTGATCTTAGCCAGTGTGAAAACCACTTAAAATCCTAGAATGTGAGACCAGTGACATGAAAGACCTGCCCCATAGTTTTGCTCCAGCCTTCTCTGAGAGACAGGTTTCCCAGAAATTGAGAAACATAGTGGACTTTTTATGGGCTTGGAAAAATAATATCCATCCTATACATAGTGCTTATTATATGCCAGATACTGTTGTAAGCACTTGGTATATATTTATTTAATCATGGTTTAACTCTTACACAACCCTGTGAGATAGAATTATTATTATTCCCATTTCATAGGTGAAGACATGGAGGCACAAAGACGCTAGGGACCTT
This sequence comes from Delphinus delphis, assembly GCF_949987515.2. Classification (NCBI taxonomy): domain Eukaryota; kingdom Metazoa; phylum Chordata; class Mammalia; order Artiodactyla; family Delphinidae; genus Delphinus; species Delphinus delphis. Next base: position 35,242,429 of record NC_082688.1, read on the forward strand.
GCCCTAAATCACACATGTAGTGCTAGCGCTGGCCTTTGAATCCAGGCAGTCTGACTCAGGGTGGATGTTCTTAACCCAGTACATCTAGACTGCCCTTGCAAATGCAGAGAAAGGCAAGTTCTTAACTATATTTCAAGAGACGTGCCTGGCCAGTGTCCTCTGCCAGCCCCTTCCTCTCACTCTTTCTGCCATGCAACTGATATTTGATGCATGGCCTTGACAGGAAATTATTGCCACTGTTGCCAGAGAGATGAGAGGAGTTTGCCGTCCCAGGGATGGGGGGGCAGGACAGTTTAGCAGGTGGAGGGGGAAGGGAGTATTATCTGCCTTTGTGAAACAGTGCAGGATAGAAATACCATTGCTTACACCTCTCTCCCTGTGCTTTTCAACCCTGTGAGGGACTTCTGTAGGCAGCGGTTACTCTGGTGAGTCTGCCAAATCCTTCAGGGGAAAATCTGAAAAGTGAGTAAGAATAGGAGAGCTTGCAGCATGAAACACTTTAAAGCAAACTAGAACTGTGTTTCCATTAAATAATTTTGGAAGAGAAACAGCTAGCTTTTTGGTTTAAATATAGGATTGTATTTAGGCTATAAATTAGCAATCAGAGTGAAACAATTTTATTATAATTTATTATAACCTAAAATTTTCATCACTGTTCAAAAGCAACTAACTGACTGGGAAACAGAAAAACTAGGTTTCAGATCCGGCCCTGCCACAAACATACTATATGACCCTGGGCCTGTTTCCCATTTGCACGGTATGAAAATCTCCAAGGGTCATTATAGCTCGTACACCTGGTGACCTCATGCCTCATGGGACACCTAAGCTCCCTGGGGCTGTACCTTCCACAGGTCCCCCCCAAATGAGAAGGGGAGACTAGAAGCCAGTGACCCACTCCTTCCCTGGGTGGCCCCTTGGGACTGCGCTTAGCCAAAGTTCCCATGTACTGGGGCACTGCCCCCTTCTGAGAGGTGGGCGCCCTGGGATGACATGGCCTAGCCAATGATCGTGTGTTTTGGGGACTCTTTAGAGGCTCAGAAATTTTCAGTAGTGTGCATTGCAGATGAAGGGCAGGAGCCCTCAGCAGTAAGTGCCAGCGTAACTACATCCCAAGAGTCTGGGTGGGGAAGACTCCTCTCTTGGGAGTCTCCCTCATAGGTGTCAACGTGTGCACCTGTGCAGAGAGGGCAGGGCCGCGTCCATTCACTTTGTTTTTTGTTGTTTCTTTTTTTAAAATTTTATTTATTTTTTTACTTTATGGCTACGTTGGGTCTTTGTTGCTGCGCACGGGCTTTCTCTAGTTGCGGCAAGCGGGGGCTACTCTTCATTGCAGTGTGCAGGCTTCTCACTGTGGTGGCCTCTCTTGTGGAGCACAGGCTCTAGGTGCAGAGGCTTCAGTAGTTGTGGCACGCAGGCTCAGTAGTTGTGGCTCACGGGCTCTAGAGCACAGGCCCAGTAGTTGTGGTGCATGGGCTTAGTTACTCCACGGCATGTGGGATCTTCCCTGACCAGGGCTCGAACCCATGTCCCCTGCATTGGCAGGTAGATTCTTAACGACCATGCCACCAGGGAAGCCCATTCACTTTGTTTTGTGCTAGGGATCTTCCAGCAACGTAGTTTTCTCTGCTGGTTCATCCTGGCCCTGCGGTGGGGCAGCAATGAGCACTCTGCTTCTCAGTGGCGTGTCTGAGCTGCCTTCTGTGGTGTCTCGTGTTCACTTGCAGTGTAACCAGATCCACCACGGCCTTCGCTCTGGCATTGTTGTCCTTGGCAATGGGAAAGGCATCATCCGGAATAATCAAATCTTTTCAAACAAGGAGGCTGGCATTTACATCCTGTACCACGGAAATCCAGTCGTGAGGTATGTGCCACTGTACCCAGACCATCCTGTTCACCCATGGTCCCTCTTTCCTCTCTGATCTCTGTGTTTCCCTACTCTCTGTCTTTGCTTCATTTGAAACCATTTTTGTTTATGAAAACAACTGTACAGATGCAAGCAGGAAAGAGACAGACTTCACCCATAATCCCACCTCAGTCACACAACCTTTTGTGGTATTGCATCTGTGTTCTGTGCTTTTGTGTCTGTGTTTCCTTCCAGTTAACTAGGTGGACTTCTAACTTCTAATAATGATAACAAAGGTAAACAAGGGCAGACTCCGCTCCCTAGGAGCTTACTTTAGTCTGGAGGACATGTGTGCTCAGAAATAATGCTAAGATGGGAATGACATAGAGATTTCAACTCACCTGACAACTCTGGTCAGTTGATTTTGGCTACCTGGGATGCTATATTAAGATCTGGAGGCTACATCTGACCTCAGCATGAAAGCATGCTGTGATCAATCAGTGGTGTAAGCTGTAGGTGGGAGGGGCCGTGGATTTGCCTTCCCATCTGTCATATGGCGCAGACTGTGATAAATACTATCAAAGTGGTACCAAGAGAGGGGGAATCATTCTGACTAGGGGGCTGTGGGAGGCCTCATTTGGGAGGTGGCATTGGAGTTAGACTTTGAAATACAGGTAGAGCTTTTGGACTCTCATGGAGATGGGGAGTGGACATACCTAGTAAAGGAAGCAGCTTGAGTAAAGCAGCAGAGCTCAGCAGATTCAGGGGTAGCACACGGCCCACTGGCGCTTGAGAAAAGGTCTGACACAAGTTGTGACGTTAGTATAAAACATCTTAAATTGGGACTGTCCCTGATAATCTTGGATCCTTTGGTCACTGCAGCTTGAACGTTAAGATTTGGAGTAGAAGACCCACACAGTTACGTCTGCAGTTTACAAAAATCACTGGCATTAATGTTCAGCAAATGTATTCTGAGAGTTTTTCCCTGCATTATTCCATGTGTACTTTTCCATGCTGTTGCAGAACCTTTGTATTTATCACTTTGGACAGTTTCAGAACTGTTCCATTGTTTTGATATTCCCTCATTTTTGAACTAGTCCTATTACTGTTCCTCTGGATTTTTTTTTTTTTTTTTTTTTTTGGCCACGCCGCATGGCTCGTGGGACCTATTACTGCTAGGCCTCTTATTTTTTCGCTATTATAGACAGCTTACTAAAAACAATTAGTGATCACAGAGCTCTTTTTCCATCTTTTGCATTATTGCCTTAAGATAAGAGTATGGGTTTGCATGTATGCATGTCATTCATTTAACACACATTTGAGGGTTTATTCCATGTAAAGGGACGGCAGTATAAAAAGTGTGTACAAATAGTCTCTCCTCCGTGGAGCATGCAGTCTCATTCTGGGGACGGGAGCCGTGAGGGAAGACTCACCAAAGCATATGCTTTATAGGTCTTCATGCAGGTGCAGAAGGAGCCCAGCCACAATTTCAGCTGAGCAAGTCAGGGCAGGGCACGTGGGGCACTGACATTTGAGTTGTGCTTGAAGGATGAGGTGGATTTTATGGCCATAGAAAAGGCATTCTGGGCCTGGGGCAGTGAAATTTGGGGTATGTCCAGGGAAAATGGTGTAAAAAATGTGGTGGTATGTCTGGGCATGTGATGCCCGGGGGGCTGAGTAGATGATCAGCCTACAAAGTGGGGTTGATGCTGGAGCACGGAGGACCTCGAATACCAAGTGTGGTGGGTAGAATAATGGCGCTTCAGATGTATCCATTTCCTAATGCTTGGAACCTGTGCATATGCTGTCTTACGAGGCAGAAGAGACTTTGCGGATGTGACTAAGTACGTTAAGATGGGGAGAATATCCTGGGTTATGCAGGTGGGCCCAGTGTCATCACAAGGGTCCTTAGAAGAGGGAAGCAGGAGAGTCAGAGTCAGAGAGAAGGAAATGCATCAACAGAAGCAGAGGTCAGAGTGATGAGGCCACAGGCCAGGAAATATGGGCAGCCTCTAGAAGCTGGTAAAGACAATAAATGGATTCTTCCCTAGAGCCTCCAGAAGGAATACAGGTCTGCTGGCACCTTGATTTAGCCCCATCAGATCCAGTTTGGACTTCTGGCCTCCTAAACTGGAAGATAATGAATCTGTGTTGTTCTAAGCCACTCAGTTTGTGGTAATTTGTTATATCAGCCATACACCCAGAACTTGCGGGTGCTGGTGAACTGTTGAAGGGTTTTGAGCAAGGAATATTACAACGAGATCAGTGTCTTGGGTTTTTAAAACAGTCGCTTTGAGAGAATAGGTTGTGCTTTTTTCCTTTATATTTCTGTGTGATGGCGGATAGGGATCTGTGGGAGGATACAGAATGAATTTCGAGATCCCTGAAGTGGCCTAGATAAGGCAAACCACAGCGTATTTTTTTGCCGGTGAGTTATATAACCTATGGTGTTTCTCTTTTTTTGCCTTGGCTGCAAGGAAGCACAGGACTCAGACTGGCTCATCTGTCGTTAATATCCCATCCTTGGTTCTTGGAACAGTGATCTGTCCCCTTTTCCTACTGTTTTCTGATACCTCTTTTATCTTTGTTCTGCCCACCCTGTGTACACACACATACATGTTTCTCCAGGTGGCCATGGATCCTTTCTGAAGGTGAGTGAGATTTGTATTAAAAGTAAACCACTCATGCATTTGCTGCTATGGCACAGCTCTCAGAAATATGGATGAGGCGTGCCTTGCCCAGGGACTACTTCTGACCCTGAATTCTAGAAGCCCACAGTAACCATCAGCTGATTAAATTGTAATCACATCAAAGCAGATACTTCAGATCTGTCTGAATAAAAACATAAGGATGTTTTTAACCTTGTTCTGCTCCAAACACATAATGTAGATGCAGTTGGCATTTGACTTCCCCCGAAGGAAGTAAACCATTTGGACCCTGCCCTGGGAGATGGGAAGATTTATCAGCCAACTGCTAATCACTGGGGTTCTGTGAGGAGCCAGGCCCTATGTTGGGCTCTGAAGAGCCAGGTGAATATTTGGATCTAAATCCTTCCGCTGCATGCATGGTAGGAAGTAGGAGGGCACCTCCTAAGAGAGGGGGCCGGTGCCCCTCCAGTAGAGAAGGAGAACACAGCATTCCTGGTAGTAAAAGTAACAAACAGCAAATGTGTATGCTCCAGGAATAACCCAGTTCTGCTAGGGTCTGGCTGTGACTGGCTCTGTATTTACAGGCAAGAAACCAAGATAGAGAGACTGGAGAGAAATGCATGTCCTTTAACATGCTCGGGTGTCTGGTTCTAAGGAACATATTCACGAGGCCTTGCCATGGTAGTAGGGCTGTGTGTAGCCCAGCCCATGGCGTTTCACATATGTGTTGTCTGATGTTCTTAAAACCCTCTTTTTAAAATCTGGTTTTCTTCTTATAAGGCATGTCATTATTTTATGTTTTCATTCAGTGGATAGGTGACTGAGTTAACAGAAAATAAGCTAAAGAGTAGCTGCTGGATACAAACAGAAGACAGTAGGCTTGTTACAGGCAGAATCTGATTCAGGGACATAAATCACTCCCAGACAAGCTTAACACAGCCTCCTAGGAATTCTTGACACTACCAAGACTTTACCTGTGATCATGCATCACGATGACATTTGTTTAAAATAGTGTTTATACGAATAACAAGTATTGGCAAGAATGTGGAAAAAAGGGAACCCTTGTACACTGTTGGTGGAATGTAAATTGGGGCAGCCACTGTGGAAAACAGTATGGAGGTTTCTCCAAAAACTAAAGATAGAACTACCATATGACTCAGCAATTCCATTCCTAGGTATATATCCGAAAACAAAAACACTAATTCAAAAAGATACATGCACTCCAGTGTTCATAGTAGCATCATTCACAATAGCCAAGACATGGAAGCAGCCTAAGTGTCCATCAACAGAGGAGTGGATAAAGAAGATGTGGCACATATATACAATGGAATATTACTTGGCCATAAAAAAGAATGAAATAATGCCATTTGCAGCAACATGGATGGACCTGAGATTATCATACTAAATGAAGTAAGTCAGACAGAGAAAGACAAATATCATATATCACTTATATGTGGAATCTAAAAAAATGCAACAAACTAGTGAATATAACAAAAAAGAGGCAGACTCACAGACGCAGAGAACAAGCTACTGGTTACCAGTGGGGAGCGGGGAGGGGCAATATAGAGGTGGGGGAGTAAGAGGTACAAACTATTAGGTATAAAATAAGCTACAAGGGTATGTTGTGTAACACAGGGAATATAGCCAATATTTTATAATATCTATAAATGGAGTATAACCTTTAAAAATCATGAATCACTATATTGTACACCTGCAACTTAGATAATATGGTACAGCAACTGTACGTCAATAAAAAATAAAATAAAATAATGGTGTTTATATGTGGATAACAGTCCAGAGAGGCTTCAGAGACATGGATATAATGATATGTGCTTCTGTGGCATAGTTGTAGGTTATTTGGGGTCAGTGGTAACTGAAGGTTGCTAACTGCCTGGCTTCTGGGGCTTGAGGAGGTGCTTCATGCCCCTGTGGACCTGAGCCATCTGGGAAGCCCACAAAAGAAGGCAGGCACCTTGGATGGACTTTGTCTTTGATACATGACATTGGTCTGGTCTCACCTTTTGTCTTCTCCTTCCATTCTAGCCGGAACCACATTTTCAAGGGCAGTGCAGCCGGCATAGCTGTGAATGAGAATGGCAGAGGCCTCATCACAGGTAGGGGTAGGACTGCCTAGAGCTGAAGCCTCCAGTGACTACGGCCAAGCCAAGGTCCCAGGCTTCCCACCCACCCAGTCCTTCACCTCGACACACTGGCCTCCTTGATAGTGGGTAGCACTTGGGGATGCCGGCTCCATGCACTGGCCATGCTTATCAGGCAGGGAGAGAGCGTCTGCTCTTTGCCAGGCCTGGTGCTTACAGGATCTGAATGGATGGCCGTTTCTGACATAACACTGTCAGAAACATTCATGCCACACAAACTGTCTGAATCCCTCCTCTTGGCTTTTATGGGCTTGTGCCTGCTCTGGCAGTCCATCCCCATTTCCCCTCTGCCTGGCCAATTCCTGCTCATTCTTTGAGTCTCAGCCTAAGTGTCACTTCCTGGGGGAAGTCTGCCCTGACCTCCCATTATACATCTACACTCACTCTACCCAGTAGGCCTGCTCTGCAGGACATTTTACTTAATTTCTTGTGATCTGTTTAATGTCAGTCTCTTTTGTTGTATCCTATAAGGCAAGGATCAGGTCTGTCTGGTACGTCAGTGTAGCCTCAGCACAGAGCGTGGCCATACCTAGGACATTAAGGAGATTCAGTAAATATTGGGCCAGTGAATCCCCCTGACTGGATCCAGCCTTCCTTCATTTATCGGACGTTTTTTGAGTACACGCTGTATGCGGGAGCTGGGGATACAGCAGTGAACAAAACATGATTTCTGCTGTCAAGAACTGACGTTTTAGGAGGGGAAAAAAACAAAAGCATTTTTTTCCCCAGGGAAAGTCATATCTGAGGGTGATAAGTGCTTTACAGATAATTAAAATAAGGTGATAGAGGAACTGTGTGGGTATTTAGTATTGTATGGTCAGGGCAGGCCTTTCTGAGAAGGTGACATGTAAGCCAGAAGCTGGATGATGGGAAGGAGCCCAGGAAAAGAATGAGGATTCCACACGGGGCTACCTGTGGGGATAGACTTTGCATGCCTGAGGAGCACAGAGGTTGCTCAGTTGACTGCAGTGTGGTGAGCAAGGGGCAAGGAGTATGGGATGGGGTCCCAGAGGCAGGCAGGGAGGGGCCAGCCACACAAGGTCTCATGAGCCATTGCAGTCCTGTTGCAGGAGGCTGAGAGTCTGCCCTGCCACCATGCTGGGGCAGCAGTGTCCCAGGACACCCCTTCTAACTTGTGGCTCTTCAGCCTGCTCACTCCCAGAGACATGGTGGAGGGGAGAGGAGAGGAGAGGAAGGCTGTGGTCAGTCCAGAGCTGAGGCTGAGAAGGACAGGCTAGCGCCTTCCCAGGCATGTGGGGGAATGGCTGGATTCTGCTTCAGCCCTCCCAAGGACAGCCCCCCAGGACAGAACAGTCCTGCCTGGCCTTGGTCCAGGGACTCTAAAGCCAGTCTGTTCTTAGTCATCAATCGTCCAGGCCGCTGGGTACAGTGGATGCTGGGGATGTAGGAGACCACAAGACAGACATGAACGTTGCCCTTGAGGAAAGCAGACAGTAGACAAGTCCCTAGAAAGTCAAACACCAGACAAGATTCGGGGTGCTGACTGCTGACGGGAAGGCCTAGGCGTCTTTGTCCAGACTTGCCTTTCTATCAGCTGTCCAAGTCCTCGTTGCCAGCACTGTAGGTGACTCTTGACCCTCTTTTCTGCCTCTTCCCATAGAAAATGTCATCCGAGAGAATCAGTGGGGAGGTGTGGACATCCGCCGAGGAGGGGTCCCCATCCTCAGGAGCAACCTCATCTGCTTTGGCTATTCCGATGGTGTTGTTGTCGGGGATGAAGGCAAAGGCCTGCTAGAAGGAAACACCATCTACGGTGAGGGCACATTCCTGGGCGAGGGGTTTGGGACCCAGCCCAGCCTGGAGACAGGCAGCCCAGGTTCCATCTCCAGCCTGTGGGTCCTGAGAAAGTTGCTGCCTTTCCCTGGGCCTCAGAGATCTCATCTTAAAGAATAGCATCCATCTCAGGTCACAGCCACATAGACCCTACACTTACCACATAGAAGGCACGAGGCTCTCATAAATCACCTTCTAATCCAGATTGACCCCATGGTCACTTGACCCCAAAGCGGAGAGCTTTATCCCCCACTTAAAACAGCAAAAGGCAGGAGTGGATCTTGCATAAGGCCAGGGCCATTTAATTTCTCACACGTGGACGTCTAATTTCTCTTATCCTTTCTTTTGATCCAGAGAACTAAAAATATAATGGGAGAAATAGGGTAATCGTAGAAGGAAAAGTGTTCTCACTCATTCTGTGATTTTGGGCAAAGCTTCCATCTTTCTGGACTGCATCTCTAATAATAATAATAATTATACTAACCTACATTCAGGCTCTGGACTCTTGCTAAGCCCTTTATATGCATTAGCACATTTAATCCTCATGACTACCTTCTGAGGTAGGTACAGTTATTAAACCCATTTTATTTTATTTTATAATTAATTTTTTGGCCACACTGTGTGGCTTACGTGATCTTAGTTCCCCAACCAGGAATTGAACCCATGCCCCCCTGCAATGGAAGTGTGGAGTCCTAACCACTGGACCTCCAGGGAATTCCTGTAACCCCATTTTAAAGGTGAGGAAGCTGAGGCACAGAGACGTTCAATAACCTGCTCAGTGTCACACAGCTAGGAAGTGGTAGGGCTGGAACTCAAACTGAGGCCACCTCCATCTCTGTGCAGGGAGGAGTTGGGCTGGATGAGCTCTGAGGGCCCCTTTGGCACTGTCACCATGGGCTTGTGTGCTTCTCATCTGGAAGTGGGGCCTTGACAGTTCCCAGAGCACTTCTATACCCCATGGAATGATTGCCGTTGTGAGATTGACCTGTTACTACCCCTCTTGTATGAAGAAGCCTGCAGCCAGGCCGTAAAGTGACTTGTCCGAGGCCATTTGCAAATCAGGGACTCTGTCTCCAGGCCAGCACCTTTCCTGCTTCCCCTCTCGGGGAGGCACTGGGTGCTGCCTCGCCTGTCACTCAGCCTCAGTGACCAGCTCCTTTCACTGTCCCAGCTAATAAGGGCTGTGGTGTGTGGATGATGTCGTCTAGCCTACCCCACATCACCAGCAACCACGTCAGCTACAATGGCGTGTATGGAGTGGCAGTGTTCAGCCAGAAGGATGGCTCCGGGGAGTCCCCTGGAGGCCATGTGGCCCAGGAGAACTTCGGCGAGGACGGGGACGCCACCCTCTGGGAGACGGAGCTGGAGAAGGATGACGACCTGTTGCGCCGGCCCATCGCCACAGCTCTGGTCGAGTCTAACACTGTTAATCACAACGGAGGTGAGTGCCCCTCCCTACAGCCCCTGCTCCAGGGCCTCCCGTGCTCTGCCTGCCCTAAGGCCCTTATAGCCTCATCAGCCACTTCCTTCAGCCACTTACCCGGTACCCCAGCCCCCTGGACTTCACTGCCCTTGACTTGAATCCATTCTTTTCTGTTCCCACCCACCCCACCCTGCCTTTCTCTTGCTGTTTCTCTTGCCTGAAATTCCCTTTCTCCCATCCACACGTCCCAAATAACTCGGACCTCAGAGCGCACTGCAAATTCGCCCTCGCCCTCTGTCCTTCTCTCCTTGACCTGTGCTCTCCCCCAGCCCCAGTGGCACTTGTTAGGGGGCCTGGGATTGTATTTGTTTCTGTGGCTGTTTCATCCACTCTGACAGGCTGTGAACTTGAGGCAAGGAACTGAATCCCACTCCTTTTGGTGCCCGCTCCCCTCAGTACCAATCCCACACCTGGCAGACACGTTTCCAATCAATTCTGAGACACAGTTTTCACATTTTAACATCTCTGATGAGATGCACCTTACAGTTGATGGCATATCATGGTTTAATTGGCAGTGGTTTTTCTTTCTTAGAGAACACAGAAAATAAGAGTATTTAAAATCCATGTTATCTTAAACGTGATTAAAAAAATGACAGTAGGTGTTTGATGTTTATTGAGTTGGAAAAAAAATTATCGTGAATTTCATCCAACTCCACAGCTCCCAAACCTGGCTGATTATCAATTACTCTGGGGGGGCTGATGGAGGAAAGCTTGTTAAAAAGAGTTCCCTGGGCCCTAGTAAGCTCATCCCCCTGGGAGTGGCAGAGGCAGGGAGATGGGTAGCCAATGGCCCCAGCCCACTTATGCGGAAAATGAGTTCTGTCCCCTCCCAGTTCAGGGTTTCCTCTACATGGCCATGCTGTCCAGTAGGACAAGCAAAGCCACATAAATCCACAAATACTTGATTTAATTTTGCTGTTCTCAGCCAAGCCAGGAGAAGCAACAGGCAGTTGGCACCAAAAGGTTCGGGGTTGCAAGCTCACAGCTCAGAATGCTCCCATGTGACCCCGCAGCCGGCATCCTCCCACAGCCTCCTCCTGGTGCTGCCGGTGCCTCTTACCACTGGGGAGAACTCCTGCTCACCCCGGGTCCACATGCCATGCTGCCTCTCCCCATGCGGCTCTAAGCCTGCTGATTTTGTGCTTTTTTCTACAAACACATAGTGTCGCTAAGAAATTTCTTATTTCTTAAGAAATAAGAAAATTTCCCAGAATAGTAGGGAGGCAGATTCTAGCTCCGAATGGAAAGCAAAACAAACAACAACTTTCTAGCAGGTGGATCTGTCTAGAGGTGGAATGGGCAGCCTTGAGCAGGTAGTGAGCCTCCTGTCACAGGTGGTGCAGATGGGGGTAGGATGAGGCTGCTGGAGGAGGCATGCCAGCACAGGACGAGAGCCTGGGCCAGATAACCAGCTGAGCCTAAGGAATCTCGTCACATCATGTTTCCCTGGCCACTTCAATGAGGACTTGGTGCAGATGGAACAGAGTTTCCTTGCTGGTCCTGGGTTTCCTCCTGCTCTGTCATCCGGCTTGGAAGATGCAACCGCCAAAGGCTGGTTCTACATGTTGCTACCTCTCCTCCCCCTCCCCCTCTCCTGGGTGCACAGTTCTGGGAAGGCTTTTCCTAGTGGTATTGTCAGCAGTGACCCTGGGACCACCCTGTGTTTTCTCTGCTCCCAACCCCTCTACCCACAGCTTCAGGACTCTATGTCCAGAGTAGTGAGTTGCTGCATGTCATCACCAACGTCATCCATGCTAATGGGGACAGAGGCATCACTGTGGCCCAGAGCAGCCAGCTCACCCGTGTGGCCAACAACAGCATCTCCTGCAATCACCAGAGTGGGGTCAAGGTGGAGGCCCAGTGCAAAGTGGAGTTCCGAGGCAATGGTATCTATGACAACAGAGGCCATGGCATCATCACCAAGGGTGACAGCACTGTCATTGAAAACGACATCATTGGCAACCGGGGTAGCGGGCTGCAGCTGCTGCCCACGTCCGACACGAAGGTATGTATGTGTGTGTGTGTGAGATGTGTGTGCCTATGCAGGGCATGGCCCTAGGAGAGCCCTCGTGCCCTCTCTGCTGAGAAGCAGAACCTTAAACCCTCAGCACTCTGCAAGGGTGCTGCCAAAACCCAGCCTGGGAGATGCAGGGAGACTTCACGCAAGAGGGGACGCAGGAACTGGGCCCTGAAGGATGAACAGGGGGTACTGGCAGGAAGCTGGGGCAGGGGTGCCACCCGAGGTATCTTTGTGGTCTTCAGTTCAAGATCAGGGCTATTTTAGCTCTCTTCTCCTAACAGAATAATCTCGCACAGGACCCGGTATGCAGTATGTGCTTAATGGAGAGAAGTCTTGCCTCGGGGCCTTGGCACCCACTGTTCCCTGTATACCCGGAGTAGCCTTCTTTCCCCTTTTCCTACCTACCAAGTCCTACATCTTGGCTCTCCCTTTCTTCTGGAAGCCCTTTCTGACCCCCGAGGCTGTTTGAGGTGCCCTTTTTTTGTACTTCTAAGGTGCTTATGCCCACCCTTCACAGGGCACTTCCCACAGTGCTCTGTGTCTGTTCCTTCGCCTGTGTTTCTTCCCCACAGTACCTTGAGCCCCGAGCTCCGTTTTTACGCAAAGCACTGAGCTGGGTGCTAGGGTTTCAGTGTTGAGCCAGACAAACCCAATCCCTGCCCTTGTGAAGTTACAGTCGCAAAGCCTCTCTTCGGCTTTGTGACTTCATGAGTCAGTGGCTCACACCCCATCTGCTGGGTCTTTGCACATTGTTCCTTCTTCCTGGAACAACTCTCCTCTGCTCTGTACCTGATAAACTCCTACCGCTTACCCATCACCTCCTCCAGAAAGCCTTTCCTGGTTCTCTCTGGGCTGGTCTCGATAACCTTTCCCTGAGCTCGCATGGCTCAATGCTGACCTACCTAGCATGCTCTTACCCCTCAGTTTTATAACTGGTGATTCACTTACCTGGCTCCCCTACCAGTCTAGGAGTCCCTGAGGTGTGACAAGCTCTGGCTGCCTCTCCCAGGTAATAAAGAACCGGATCCATTCATTCCGGGCCTATGGCATTGCCGTGCAGGGCCGTGCCAAGGCTCTGCTGCAGGAGAACACCGTCTTCCAGGGCAAGACCAACAAGACCATCTTTCAGCAGATCTCAAACAACCAAGAATGCATCATGCAGAACAACAAGTTCTTGGTCTTCAAGAAAAAGTAAGTGCATGGGGTTGCCTAAACCAATCTTCTAGAACCACAGTGAGGTCACTGGGGAAGCCAGGCTCAGAGACTGCAGCTGCCCTTGCTCCCTAGTCCTGCTAGCTTTCGGCTGTGGTCAGGTAAAGGCCTGTGCTTGGGTTTTGTGTCAGGCCTGGGCTGAGGACCTGAGCCTGACTCCCTAGGAGGGAATAAGCTTTAAAACACTCAGGGGTATGTGGTTTCAAATCTCACCTCTGCCAGTTACTGGCTGTGTGACCTTGGGTAAGTTACTCAACATCTCTGAGCCTTAGTAAAATCCAGTTAATAATGTCTGCTTTGTAGCACCAGTTTAAATAGGATCATGTGACCTAGCAGCATATCTGAGGTATCACACAAGTGTTCATTGCTGTGGCTGCTGTTGCCCCTTGTTTCTGGTATTTCTGCCTCAGTGTACAGTTGCTTCACACTCACCTTCCCCAAACCCTTGTCCTTCCCTGTTCCTCATTTTGATGACACCACCATCCATTCTGTTCCAGCAGCAAAACCTCTGCCTCTCCTTCTCCCTGACACTGAAGTTCAGTCAGCTACCAGGTTCTCTTGATTCTGTTTCTAAAATGTTCTTGTACCTGGCACCTCCTCTTCCCAACTGCTGCCATCCTTGTTCGGGTCAGCACCCCTCATCCTGACCCATGGCCCCTGTTCCCATTACCGCTGTTTCAGTTGTTTATGGATGGACTCCATTCTGGTTGGTTGATACTTTGCCATACTGGTTGCAAAAATAATAATTAGTAATTATTATTGATACCATTGTTGTTGGTATCAGTCCTGCACTGTTAATCCTTCTGTCTTGTTGCAGCAGCTTCCTGCCTGGTCCCCCTGCGCTTGGGCTACCCCCGACCTGCAGGCTGTCCTTTGCATCTTGCCAGAGTAATCTTTCTAAATCAGCTCTGGCCACGTCACATGCATGGTCAGAAACCCTGGATGGAGCCTCTTTTTCTATAGTAATGATCTCTACTCTGTTTTTTTATTATATACTTTCTCAGTAACAAATATTTTTTGAGGAAACCCCCTCAGTATGTATATTTATACAGTCATAACTTATAAAGTATGATATAGTAGAAATTCTAATATTGTCTTCCCAAATCCCAGCAGATCATATTGTAGACTCCCTGGGGTCCACTTCCTCCTCCAGCTTTGGAGACCCCAGGGTACAGGGTACAGCCCAGACCTGTAGGCCTGGCATTGTGTCCTGTGCACTGTCCGCTCCTAATTTCCTCTCTTTTCATCACTTCTTCTCAGGAGCTCACTCTGCTGCCAAATGCAAATGCTTGCAGATCTTTGAACATAGCCCCAGGCTTTTACTCACCCCACAGTAGCCAGCCTCTGACTCTACCCATACCTTTAATTACAGTCCCACTCGTAACATTATTATCATAAAAATACGTAAAAGCCGATGTTGCTGGCTTAAGCAATTTAGGATTTAATGTGTGTAAGAGGCGATCCCTTGTAACTCAGGACAGGTTCCTTGTAACTTAGGACAGAAAGCCCTAATCAAAACATCACTACAATTTGATTTTCCCCAACCCTTCGTAATCTCCACAAGAGCTCGAGGGACTGGAAATCCACCAACTTCTGTCCCCTATAGATCTGCACTTTCCAGAATGTCATGTAAAAGAAACAACACAGTGTGCAGTCTTTTGAGTCTGGCTTCTTAACACTTAGCCCAGTGTATCCCAGATTCACCTGTGGCATCTGTCATTCATTCTTTTTGTCGCTGAGTGGTGTTCTATTGTATGGACGTACCACATGGTTTATCTGTTCATCAGCTGAAGCATATTTAGGTGGTTTCTAATTTTTTGGTGACTGTGAATAAAGCTTGCATGACATTTACAGTCATACAGGTGGGGAAAAAAATGGGGCTGGGGGAATGAAAGAAAAACAAGCAAGCCACTGGTCTTATCTAGATCCTTGTTTAAAGATGGGGAAATAGAGGACAAGAGGGAACCTATCCAAGGTTACATGTAAATCTGAAGGTAGAGCTAGAACTAGAATTAGTTGTGCCCATGTTCCACCTCCTTTTGCTATCACGTAACTAGGGAGATGCAACCTATACCCAGATTTAAACAAAGCCAAAGGTAAGTTTGTGCAGGGCATTCAGCAGATGCTGTAGACTCCCAAAGGGTTCACTCTCATTTTGCACCTCCAGGTCTGATACGTGGTGCCTGGCGAACCCACCAGCACGGCCTCACCTTGAAAACTCTCTCCGAGGCCCCTCTGCTGCCCACAGTGGGCAGAAGGTAACAGCCATGGCAACCAGGATCACAGCCCACGTGGAAGGTGGTTACCACAGCAAACGCAGCATCTTCTGCACCATCCTGTAAGAATGGAGAGCCACGGAGTGGGGCAGCTGGGGGCTGTCCTCAGACTCCGAGAAGGAAGCACATACACTGCTCTCAGGCTCTGGCCCTGCCCAGCCAAGCTGAGAGGTTGTGGCCTTTGGGATGGAAGAATTAGTGCTTGTGAAGGCTCCTGGTCTCCTTATCACCGCCCTGAAAAACAAGCTCCCAAGTCTTCTGGGGACTAAGAACAAGGTACCTTCAAAACCCTTTGGCTCCATAACCCTCAGCAGGAAAGAACTTGGATTTTTTGTTTGTTGATTGGTTGGATTTTTTGGCCGCGCCATGTGGCTTATGGGATCTTAGTTCCCCGACCAGGGATTGAACCCAGGCCCTCAGCAGTGAAAGTGCAGTGTCCTAACTGCTGGACCGCCAGGGAATTCCCTGGAATTATTTTTCAAGGAGAAAAGGGGAACCGAAGTTGGTGGGTTTCTAGTCCCTTGAGGTCTTATAGAGATTATGAAAAGTTGGGGAAATCGATAACGAAAACCTTGGTCAGGGTTTTCTGTTTGAGTTACAGGGAACTGCGTTTTATATACGCCAAACCCAGAATCTTCTCAGGGAAGAACGGATTTACTTCTAAGGGAGAGAAGTGATTCTAGAGAGATGGAAAGAGCCCCAGATTTTCCCCTTTCCTAGACCTCACTTTTGACCCTTCGGGGACACTGCCACACCCACCCTGCTGCCTGGGGAGGCTGGCGGAGTTGGGTTTGGTTTCCTTAAGGACACAGTTCTCTTGGACATGGACCTGTGAGGGAGGAAGGGGCTTGGGATAAGGAGCCCCTCTTGAAAGGCTGCCCCAGGAATGACAGGGACATGCTGAAAACAGGAAGGGGCGTGTGGAGAAGGCTTCCTTCAAGTGGCTTAGGTGTGCAGGCGCGTGCTGGGCTGGGTGGTGCAGAGATGCACCTGACTGCTCTACCTTCAGGTTGCTCCCAGATTCAGGACATTGGTTCAGCGCTTGCTGCACAGAGAGGATTCGAATCCCACAAGCACACCCAAACCAGCTGCCCCTCTTGGGCGCAAGACTGGCGGAGACCGAGGTGCCTAGGGCCCTCGTCTGTGTCCACATTCTCATGGATGACCACCTGCCTTTACTGACCCTACCAAGGTTTCCCACTCTGTGCCTTGGCTCACGCTTTCCACTCTTCTGGGTGCACCCTCCTCGCCAGCTACACATGCCTAGGTCCCACCCATTCTTCCAGGCTCGACACTGCCACCCGGATGGCAGTGCTCTGCCCTCTCTGAGCCTCCTCTGCCCTTTCTCTGCCCCCACAGGGTATATTCTGCCTTGCTTAGGAGTTACCCGGGCCCATCCCTGTCCCACTGACCTGCCTGTAAGCTAGCTCCATTAGGGTCACCACCTGTGTCCCCAGTCCCCAGCCCAGGGGTAGGGTTAGCAGCCTGAGTGAGGAGAGGAAGGCTGGCTCCCAAAGGGCTGTGCTGAACCCAACTGTGAATGTGTTAAGGTTCCAGAGCCAGACAGGCTCAGACCCACTGCTCTAGGAAAGGGGCCCGACGCAGGCCTGGTTCAGCCTGAACAGTCCCCCACCCACCCGGCCCTTCATGTGGGGCCTCACCAGCCTGGTAGGGTCACTGTCGTGCACCTCACAGATGGCTTCCCAGGCTGGTTCTGCCAGGCCCCCGGTGCTGCTCTCCCGGGTGGAGTAGGTTGGGCTAGAGGGAGCCAGGAGCACTGGCTACCCCCTGAGGACTTCGGGCACAAGAGCGTGGGCCCCTCCCATCCCCAGCGCTGTCCTTTGCACTTACCTATGGCCCCAATGTGAGTCGCTGTACAAAATGCTGCCTTTTATTATTTTGTAACGAATGACTTTTCTGTGAACCAAGTGCTTATGAAAATCTCAGCAACCAAAATAAAGTTCTCTATTTTAAAGAAGGCACTTTTCGGGGTACTTTCCTTGGTCTGCGTATGTGCTAGGGTTCCTGAGTGCTGGATGTAGGCCTCTCACCACTCTGCCCCCGCGAGGCACCACTGCTTCCACTGAACGAGACATGAGACCAGGGCCATCTTGTCCATCCAGCTTGTTCCCACCTGATTCCAAGTTCCAAGGTCTGTGTCCTCATGTGTCAGTCAGGGACTGTAGTTGCAGTCCTGCCTGCCCCTTGGGCTTTGTGAAGAGTAACAGTGAGGTCCCTGGTGTGGATGACATGAGATCCATGACCACATTTTTCCCAGCTTCAGTCACTTAGCATCTTACAGTGTTTGCCATATCCACATGTCAGCTGAGGAGAAAGCTAGTACTTAATATTTTTCTTTAAATCCTCTTTTAATTAAAAAGACTTTATTTTTTAGAATTTTTTCTCTTAAGTCTTTTTATTAACAGGTATAGTTGATGTATAATGTATGTTTTAGGTGTACAACACAGTGATACACAATTTTTAAAGGTTATACTCCATTTATAAAATATTGGCTATATTCCCTGTGCTGTACAATATATCCTTGTAGCTTATTTATTTTATACATAGTAGTTTATACCTCTTAATCCCCTACCCTAGCCTTGCCCCTCCCCCCCTTCCCCCTCCCACTGGTAACCACTAATTTGTTCTCTATATATGAGAGCATGTTGTTCTTTGTTATATTCACTAGTTTATTTTTTAGATTCCACATGTGATATACAGCATTTGCCTTTCTCTGACTTACTTCACTAAGCACGATACCCTCCAAGTGCGTCTTTTTTTTTTTTAACATCTTTATTGGAGTATAATTGCTTTACAATGGTGTGTTAGTTTCTGCTTTATAACAAAGTGAATCAGAATCCAAGTGCATCCTTGTTGCAAATGGCAAAATTTCATTATCTTTTATGGCTGAGTAGTATTCCATTGTGTGTATATATATAGACCACATCTTCTTTATCCATTCATCTGTTGATGGATACTTAGGTTGTTTCCACATCTTGGCTATGATGAATAATGCTGCTGCGAACATTGGGGTGCATGTATCTTTCAAATTAGTGTTTTCATTTTCTTCAGATATATACCCAGGAGTAGAATTGCTGGATCATATGGTAGTTCTATTTTTAGTCTTTTGAGTAAACACCATACTGTCTTCCATAGTGGCTTCCCCAGTATACATTCCCACCAACAGTGCACAAGGGTTCCCTTTTCTCCATGTTCTCACCAACATTTGTTATTTGTGGTGATGATAGCCATTCTGACAGGTGTGAGGTGATATTTCATTGTGGTTTTGATTTGCATTTCTCTGATGACTAGCGATGTTGAGCCATCTGTTCATGTGCCTGTTAACTATCTGTATCTTCTGTATCAGACATTTCCAAATAGACATTGGAAAAATGTCTATTTAGGTTTTCTGACCATTTTTTAATCAGATTGTTTATTTTTTTGATGTTGAGTTGTATGAGCTTTTTATACATTTTGGATATTAACCCCTTATTGGTCATATCACTTGCAAGTACTTTCTCCCATTCAGTAAGTTGTCTTGTTGTTGTTTTGTCTATGGTTTCCTTTGCTGTGCAAAAGCTTTTAAGTTTAATTGGGTCCCATTTGTTTATTTTTGCTTTTGTTTCCTTTGCCTTAGGAGACAGCTCCAAAAAATATTGCACGATTTATGTCAAAGTGTGTTCTGCCTGTGTTTTCTTCTAGGAGTTTCATGGTTTCAGGTCTTAACGTTTAGGTCTTTAATCCATTACAGTTTTTCTAAAACCATACACACAAAAAGGTTCTAATTTCATTCTTTTACATGCAGCTGTCCAGTTTTCCCAGCACCCCTTATTGAAGACTGTCTATAAGTTTTAGATTTATAGAAAAAGTGAGGAGATAGGTGGTAGAGAGTTCCCGTACTACCCTTCCTGCCAAGCTTCCCTGTTACTAACACCTTGCATTAGTATGGTACATTTGTCAAAATTAATGGGCCAGTAGACACATTATTATTAACTAAAGTCCACAGTTTATTCATATTTCCTTAGTCACTACCTAGTGTCCTTTTTCCATTCCAGGACCCTATCCAGGAACTTAACTAAAAAGACTTCACTACTATAAATGGAAAGCTAGTGGTTCTAATACACACTAAACTGTTAAAATGAAAATATTCACAGTATCACAAGCAACTAAACCTTTGTTGAAACCAAACATTTGGGGGAAATTTGTTACTGCAGTTTAGCCAAGTCAGCATAACCTCATATATCCTGATACACCCCCATGCCACTAAAATCATCTTATATCCCATCAGTAGTATATTAAGCACTGAGCTGGTGAGGCTATTGCCCCTTTTTTACAGAAGGAATTGAGTTCTT
Source organism: Delphinus delphis (assembly GCF_949987515.2). Classification (NCBI taxonomy): domain Eukaryota; kingdom Metazoa; phylum Chordata; class Mammalia; order Artiodactyla; family Delphinidae; genus Delphinus; species Delphinus delphis. The sequence goes on from NC_082688.1 coordinate 35,262,216, forward strand.
TTTTTTTAACTGAAGTATAGTTGAATTACAATGTTGTGTTGTGTTAATTTCTGCTGTACAGCAAAGTGATTCAGTTATACATACATACACACATATATATATATATATATATATACACACACCTTTTTTTTTTTTTTTTTTTTTTGCAGTACGCGGGCCTCTTACTGTTGTGGCCTCTCCCATCGTGGAGCACAGGCTCCGGACGCACGGGCTCAGCGGCCATGGCTCATGGGCCCAGCTGCTCCATGGCATGTGGGATCTTCCCGGACCGGGGCACGAACCCGCGTCCCCTGCATCGGTAGGCGGACTCTCAACCACTGTGCCACCAGGGAAGCCCTACATTCTTTTTTATATTCTTTTCCATTATGGTTTATCATAGGATACTGCATATAGTTCTCTGTGCTGTATGGTAGGACGTTGTTGTTTATCCATTCCACATATAATAGCTTACACCTGCTAACCCCAGCCTCCCACTGTCCCTCCCCCAACCCCCTCCCCCTTGGCAACCCCAAGTCTGTTCTCTATGTCCATGAGTCTGTTTCTGTTTTGTAGATAGGTTCATTTTGTCATATTTTAGATTCTGCATTATAAGTGATATCATGTGGTATTTGTCTTTCTCTGACTTCACTGAGTATGGTAATCTCTAGGTCCATCCACGTTGCTGCAAATGGCCATTATTTCATTCTCTTATGACTGAGTAGTATTCCATTCTATATATGTACCGCATCTTCTTTATCCATTCATCTGTCACTGGACATTTAGATTGTTTCCATGTCTTGGCTGTTGTGAATAGTGCTGCTATGAACATAGGGCTGCATGTATCTTTTTGGATTAGAGTTTTGTCTGGATATACGCCCAGGAGTGGGACTGTTGGATCATGTGGTAATTCTGTTTTTAGTTTTCTGAGGAATGGAATACTGTTTTCCATAGTGGCTGTACCAACTTACATTTCCACCAATAGTGTAGTAGGGTTCCCTTTTCTCCACATCCTCTCCAGCATTTGTTCTAGAGTTTTTAATGATGGCCATTCTGACCAGTGTGAGTTGGTACCTTGTTGCAGTTTTGATATGCATTTCTCTAGTAATTAGCAATGTTGAGCATCTTTTCACATGCCTATTGGCCATTTGTATTTCTTCTTTGGAGAAATGTTTCTTTAGGTCTTCTGCACGTTTTTCGATTGGGTTGTTTTTCTGTTGTTGAGTTGTATGAGCTGTTTGTATTTTGGAAATTAAGCCCTTGCCAGTTGCATCATTTGCAAATATTCTCTCCCATTCTGTAGGCTGTCTTTTCGTTTTGTTTATGGCTTCCTGTGCAAAAGCCTGTAAGTTTGATTAGGTCCCATTTGTCTATTTTTGTTTTTATTTCTGTTGCCTTGGGAGACTGACCTAAGAAAACAGTGGTACGATTTATGTCAGAGAATGTTTTGCCTATATTCTCTTCTAGGAATTTTATGGGGTCAAGTCTTATGTCTAAGTGTTTAAGCCATTTGTAGTTTATTTTTGTGTATGGTGAGTGTGTTCTAACTTCACTGATTTACACGCAGCTGTCCAACTTTCCCAACACTGCTGAAAAGACTTTTTCCCACTGTATATTCTTTCTTTCTTTATCTAAGATTAATTGACCATAGCGGTGTGAGTTAATCTCTGGGGTCTTTACTCTGTTCCATTGATCCATATGGCTGTTCCTGTGCCAATACTATGCTGTTTGGATTACTGTAGCTTTGTAGTATTGTCTGAACTCTGGGAGGGTTATGCCTCCTGCTTTGTTCTTTTTCATCATCATTGCTTTGGCAATTCTGGGTCTTTTATGATTCCATATAAGTTTTAGGATTATTTGTTCTAGTTCTGTGAAAAATGTCATGGGTAATATGATAGGGATCACATTAAATCTGTAGATTGCTTTGGGTAGTATGGCCATTTTAAAAATATTCATTCCTCCAAGAGCATTGGATATCCTTCCATTTCTTTGAATCATCTTCAGTTTACTTTATTGTTTTATAGTCCTCAGCATATAAGTCTTTCACCTCCTTAGTCAGGTTTATTCCTATAAGTATTTTATTTTGGGGGGTGAGATTTTGGAAGGTATAGTTTTTTATATTCCCTTTCTGATATTTCATAGTTACCGTAAAGAAATGCAACCGATTTCTGTATGTTAATCTTGTATCCTGCTACCTTGCTGAATTCATTTATTCTAATAGTTTTTGTGTGGAGTCTTTACGGTTCTTTGTATAGAGAGAGAATTGTGTCATGTGCGAAGAGTGACAGTTTTACCTCTTCTCTTCCAGTCTGGATACCTTTTCTTTTTCTTGTCTGATTGCTGTGGCTAGGACTTCCAATATTATGTTGAAGAGAAGTGGTGAGAGTAGGCATCCTTGTTTTGTTCCAGATTTTAGTGGGAAGGCTTTCAGCTTTTCACTGTTGAGTATTATACTGGCTGTGGGTCTGTCATAAATAGGTTTTATTATGTTGAGATATATTCCCTCTATACCCACTTTGGTGAGAGTTTTTATCATGAATGGATATTGAATGTTGTCAAATGCTTTTTCTGCATCTATTGAGATGATTGTGGGTTTTTGTCTTTTGTTTATGTGGTGTATCACATTGACTGATTTGCATATGTTGAACCATTCTTGTGAACTTGGGATGACTCCCATGTGGTTATGGTACATGATCTTTTTAATGTGTTGTTGGATTCTGTTAGCTAATATTTTGTTGAGAATTTTTGCATCTATATTCATCAATTCATCAAAGATATTGGCCTGTAATTTTCTTTTTTGGTGGTGTCTTTGTCAGGTTTTGGTATCAGGCTTCATAAAATGTCTTTGGGAGTGTTCCTTCCTCTTCAGTTTTTTTGGAAGAGTTTGAGAAGGATCAGTATAAGTTCTTTGCATGTTTGGTAGAATTCGCCTGTGAAGCCATCTGGTCCTGGACTTTTGTTTGTAGGGAGTTTTTAAATTACAGATTCTATTTCACCTCTAGTGATCAGTCTGTTCAAATTATCTATTTCTTCTTGGTTCATTTTTGGTGGGCTGTATGTTTCTAGAAACTTGTCCATTTCTTCTAGGTTGTAGCATTTGTTGGCATATAATTGTTCATAGTATTCCCTTACGGCTTTCTGTATTTCTGCAGTATTGGTTATTATCTTTCCTTTTTCATTTCTTATTCTGGTTCTCTCTTTTCTTCTTGATGAGCCTGGACAGGAGTTTGTCAATCTTGTTTACCCTTTCAAAAAACCAGCTCTTGGCTTTATTGATTTTTTTTTTTTTTGACTTACTATTGCTCTTTTATTATGCTTTGGAGGAAATGAGTTTTCCTAATACACTCTTTAGGAAACCTTTGGGAAGCACTCTTTTTTAGGTGTTTCCCATTCCATGCCAAAATATTTTCTATTTTTATGAAATATGCAGAATGTGCTGTCATAACTGTTGTCCTGTGGGACTCCACTTTTGTCTTTCCACTTTAGGCAAGTCCTTCTTTGTCCTTATGGATAATTTGGATTTCTGTAAATATTTAGACATATAGACAGATGTTTTCACATGGTTATTGATTTTTTAATATAATTTTTGAGATTCTCTATTTCCTCTCTGATCTTTATTATTTCCTTCCTTCTGCTGACTTTCAGTTTTGTTTGTTCTTATTTCTAATTTCTTTTTAAGTGGTAGGTTAGGTTGTTTGAGACTTTCCTTGTTTTTTTTTTGAGGAAGGCCTGTATCGCTATGAACTTCCCTCTAAGAACTGCTTTTGCTGCATCCCATAGATTTTGTATGGTTATGTTCTCATTGTCATTTGTCTCAAGGTATTCTTAAATTTCCTCTTAGATTTCATCGTTGACCCATTGGTTTTTTTAGTAGTATGTTGTTTAGTCTCCATGTAATTGTTTCTGATTTTTCTGTGGTTGATTTCTAGTTTCATGCTCTTACGGTCACAAAGATGCTTGAGATAATTTCTATACTCTTAAATTTGTTGAGGCTAGTTTTGTGCCCTAATATGTGGTCAATCCTAGAGAATGTTCCATGTGCATTTGAAAAGAATGTGTATTCTATTTTTGGGGGGTGTAATGTACTGAAAATATCAATTAGTTCTGACTGTTGTATCATTTAGGATCTCTGTTGCCTTACTGATTTTCTGTCTAGAAAACCTGTCCATTGGTGTAAGTGTGGTGCTGAAGTCTCCTACTATTATTGTATGATTGTCAATTTCTGCCTTTATGTCTGTTAGTATTTTATGTATTTGGGTGCTTCTATATTAGGTGCATATATGTTGACGACTGTAAAATCCTCTTCTTGTATTGATCCTTTTATCATTACATAGTGTCCTTTAGCTTTCTTTATGGCTTGTTTTAAAGTATATTTTGTCAGATATGAGTATTGCAACCCCCACTTTCTTTTCATTTCCATTTGCATGAAATATTTTTCTATCTCACTTTCAATCTGTGTGTGTCCTTTGCCCTAAAGTGGGTCTCCTCTAGGTAGCATATTGTAAGCTCTTGTTTTTTTAATCCAATCTGCCACTCTGTGTCTTCTGATTGGAGAAGTCCACTAATAAATAATTATTGATAGATACATATTTATTGCCATTTTAACCTTGGTTTCCTGTTGATTTTATATTTCCTCTTTGTCCCTTTCTGTTTTTCCTTTTGTGGTTTGATGTTCTTCTTTTGTATTATACTTATGTTCTCCTTGGTTTTTGTGAATCTGTCATATGTTTTTGATTTGTGGTTACCCTGTTTTTCAAGTATGTTAACCCCATCTTCTATCTCCTTGCCTTAGACTAGTAGTCATAGAGGCTCAAACACATTCTAGGAAATGAAAAAAAAATCTACATTTTCTGACTCTCCTCCACCACATTTTATGATTTTGCTGTCCTCTTTTACATCTTCATGTTCATCCTTTTGCTGTTCATTGTGGTTATCATCACGTTCACAGAAATTTGATTTTTTAAAAATCTGTGTACTGGCTTATTTATAGGTGATTTTCTCTCCAATTGTGATTTTCTCTTTCCTATATATTCTTCTTTTCTATTTAGAGAAGATTTCAATATTTTCTTTAGGATAGGTTTTAGTATTGCTGTATTCTCTTTGTTTTTGCTTGTCTCAGAAATTCTTTCTCTCTCCTATTCTAAATGATAATCTTGCTGGGTAAAGTATTCTAGGTTGCAGATTTTTCCCTTTCAGGACTTTGAATATATCTTCCCACTCCCTTCTGGCCTGAAACGTTTCCGTAGAGAAATGCTGATGGCCTTATGGGGCTTCCCTTGTAATTAACTCTTTTTCTCCTGCTGCCTTTAGAATCATCTAATTTTTGCCGTTTTTATTATAAAATGTCTTGGTGTAGGTCTCTTTGGGTTTACTTTGTTTTGGACCCTCTGTGCTTCCTGTACCTGGATGTTTCCTTCTTTAGGTTTAGGAAGTTTTCAGCCATAATTTCTTCAAATATATTTCCAATCCCCTTTACTCTTTTTCCCCCTCCTGGATTCCCTATTATGCCTAGATTGGCATGCTTTGTATTATCCCATTAGGTCTCTTATATTGCTTTCATTTTTATTCATTTGGCCTCCTGTCTGCTGTCCTGATTGGGTGATTTCCATTATTCTGTCTTCCAGGTTGCGTGTTCGTTCTGCATTATTTATTCTGTTCATTGCCTTTAATTCAGTTTTTGTCTCAGTAAATGAGTTTTCTAATTTTTATTGGTTCCTCTGTATAGTTTCCAGTTCCTTTTTACAGTGCTCTGCATTTTTGTCGATAGCCTTAATTCCTTCAATGTTTTTATTATCTTTCTGAAATCAGTGTCTTTTTGAAATTGGTGTCTGTTAGACTAAAGAGGTCTGTTTCATTATTCTTTCAGGGGAATTCTCTTGGTCTTCTTTTAACTGGGAGTGGCTCCTCTGCTTCTTCATTTTACTTGTATTTCTCTTATTCTGTGAGTTTAGGAGAAACAATTATCTACTGTGGTCTTAGGAGGCTCTTTATATGTGGGGGCATCCCTGTGTAGCTTGTGTGGGTTTAACACTTTTGGTTCAAGGGCTGTTCTTAGTATGGCTGACTATTGCCTCTTTCCTCAGCGCTTGCTGGCCATTACCCCCTTAACGGGGTGTGCACATGTGGCGGCTGGTGCCCAGTTGTGGGACTCTCAGTGGCAGTGGCAGCTCATGCATGGCCCTGGAGCATGCCATGGGAGCAGAGGCAGCTCGCAACTCTGCTCCCCGGGAGGGCAGAGTCAGCAGCTCGAGACGGCTCCTGCAGTGAGTGTAAGAAGTGTTCCGCTGAGAGCTTGCACAGGGGAAAAGGCTGTAATGGCAGGTTCTGCCCCTCCCCTTGCACACTGCCCACACAATGGTGCCTGGCCTCTAAGGCGGCCCAGGCTTCCTCCTCATACAGCCTCAGGTAGGGTTGCACCAGACTCCGACCGCTTCAGGCTGTTTCTGCACAGCCCACCCCAGTCCTCTCCCCAGGTCTGATCGCCAAAGCCCGAGCTTCTTCATCCAGCCCCTGCCCGTACCAGTAGACACGCATCTCAGGCTGGGAAGTGCAAAGCAGTGGCACTGACCGTCTGTGCAGCTCTCTCTCCGTTCTAGCTGCTGCAGACTGGTTGCTGTGCTCTACTCCAAGGTTCTGAAGCTCCCTCTTATAACAGCTGATCTCTCTGCCAGCGAAAGAACTTCCAAGGGTGCAGGAACCTTTCTTCTTTTACAGCTCCCTCCCAGGGGCCCAGGTCCCATCCTGATTCCTTTCTCACTTTTTTCCTTTTTGTCCTACCCACTTATAGATTTTCTTGCTGTTTCAGAGGTATGAGGTCTTCTGCCAGCATTCAGTGGATATTCTGTGAGAACCTTTCCACATGTAGATGTATTTTTGATGTATTTGTGAAAGGAGGTGGTGAGCTTCACATCTTACTACTCCGCCATCTCGATTGCTCTCCCCAGAAGGAACTGAGTTCTGAGTGGTGATGCCTGTCAAGGCCAGTAGTTGAACGTTCCCTATCAAATGTTAAGAGCTTGTATACAGAAGACATATGAGTAAGGCTGTTATCTAGGGCTTCTGTAATAGGAACAGCTGGGACACACACACATATAGTGCCCATCTTCCGCCAAGTCATTTGGAGGCAGAAGTGGGAGGAACACAGAACACCTATCCTACCCTTGCTCTTCCGTGGTTGGGGAAGCATCTGGAAGGAGACTGCTCTGAGTAGCCTGCATTGGTTGACTGTGCAGGGTTTGCTCTCCCACACAGGCCAGACCCGCCCAAGAGAACCTACTCCATCTGATTGAGCCAAAAATCTGTCTCCCTGCCTAAATCCTACCCATACTTCAGGATCCTACTTCATCATTCCATGGAACACTTCCCTTAATCTCTTCAAATCTTAGTTATGTGCCCTTCCTCCATGCTCTCCTACCCACCTACCCACCTGTGTTATCCCCATGGTGGCACTGAAATCCTCTGCATTGAAAAAGTCTGTTGATGTGTCTGATTCCCCCCTCTCCCATGCCCTGTGAGGTCATGCACTGTTGATCCTCTATACCTAACACCCAGCAAACTCATTAAGTGTTGGACATATAGATGGATGGATAAGGAAACAAACCCAACCCCATTCCTAGTATTTCTATCTTCTGGAGCCCCCAAAGGACATCTTTTCCCTCTGTCTGTGGCAACTCTCCAGAGATTTACAGACAGCATCCTTATCCCCCTGGGATCCACCCTGCTCCTGCCCTCCGTTCACACATGCCAGTTTGGAGACTGTCTCCTCACCATCTGGTCATTTTTCCAGATCCACTCCAGTGGCTCTGGGAGAGCCCAAAGAAGGCAGAGTTTAGGAGTCTCATCCTGTGCCTCAGGAGGTATGTCCCAGCTCTTACGTGCAGCAATTATGGATCAGAAGATAGGATTTTCTAATGGTGCTGTGCTTCCCTGGGGTCGCTTGATTCAGTCTGCAGTAGCTAAGTCCCCTCCGCAGGGTGACTTCCCACAGGTGAAAGTTTAACCCCTGTGCAGAGCTCACAGGTCTCAGCTGCCCCCCACCCAAGCAGCTTACACTGTGGCCTCCCTGGCCTTCCCTGCTGGCCAGTCAGGCCCAAATATTGATGCCTGCTGATAGAAGTGTACAAGCACAGCAAAGACCAATATGGGGGGAGGGGAGAAAAGTCAGGAATTTGGGATTAACAGATACACACTACTATATATAAAATAAACAACAAGGACCTACTGTATAGCACAGGGAACTACATTCAGTATCTTGTAATAACCTATAATAGAGAAGAATCTGAAAAAGAATATATATATATATACATACATATATATATATACACACACATATATATATATATATATATATAGTAACTGAATCACTGCTCTATACCTGAAACATTGTAAATCAACCATACCTCAATTTAAAAAAAAAAAAAAAAAGACCAATACAACTTCATCATCCAGACCTCCCAATCCTGTTGAGGCCACTGCCCCTTGTAGCCAGAGGAGACCCTGACTATAGGGAATGGTGGGCATGCTGTGGCCAGACCAGACAAGAGCCAGAGCTGGGTCTTGGAAAAGCACATGAGCCTACACTATCCTCAGCAACAGCCCTGGACCCACCTTCTTCCCTTTCCTTCCTTCCATCAGCACAGAGAAAGTCTCTTCTCCAAATGGTTCCTCATGGTGGACTCACATGGGGCCTGCTGGGCTTGTTCCAACCCTGAGTAGTCTCCTGATATGAACACCCTCATCCCACTAGTTCTTTCTCCCTTCCTGTCCAGAACTTTGCAGGGTGCAGTTATGGCCGTGGGGCTCTGGAACCCATTCTCCATGATTATCGTCCTTTTAAAATGCAGTCAAGCCTAGCATGGCCCTCTGGTGCAATCTGAGTGACTCACAAGACAACTGTCACCCCTGCTCAGAAACCAGTACTTGCCTGAGTGCAGCCGAAGGCCCTGTCTTAATTGTCAGGATGGTATTTCACCTCTTGGTTTGGGCCCATCATTTGCCACCTATCCAGGCTCCTTGGATAAAAGGCTGATTCCAGGGCTGGAGCAGGCGAAGTACAAGACGGCTAGAATATCTTGTGGCAGAAATTAAGGAAGCACCCTTAAAATGATGGGGATACAGGAGCTAGCTTGAAGGAACTCAGATTGACCAAACGTGGTACAATCTGAGTATCAAAATAAATGATAACAATGTTCATAGGATAAGAATCTATGAGTCCATACTGATAACTAAATGAACACAAAATTTTTAATGGAAAAGAAAGCTTCTCCACATAATAGAATACCATGATAACTGTATAAGAAATTATGGGAGTTAGTTAGAAAATCACTCACCATTTTGCAGCCATCCTGATAACTGATTCAGCAAAAATGATCAATCCAGGCTACAACTTATGGGTAGTAGTCTGATGAGGAACAGGACATTTAGAGGCTCAAAGTATCTTTCCACAAATTACTTAGTAAATACAAAAAGAAAAGTAGTAACTTCACAGTGGAGAGAACATAACCTTAACCAAGGAGTAAGTTATCAGCGAGAACAAGATAAACCAAGATAAACCATCTACTGTGATGCACTTGGGACACAGCACCATGCCTGTGAATTCCCTGCCAAAAACGTATATCCTGAATCCAATCACAAGGAAACACCAGACAAACTTAAATAGAGGGACACCCTACAGAATAACTGATTTACTCTTCAAACTATCAAGGTTACGAAAGGCAAAGACTGAGGAAGTGTTTTAGCTTAAGTAAGACCAAAGAGATGTGATCAGCAAAATCTGAATATGAGCTGTGGGCCAGATACTGGTATTATATCATTGCTCTAGTTCCTGCTTTTGATAAGTGTAATGTGCTTATGGAAGAGAAAGTCCTTATTCTTAGGATATATACTGAAGTACTTAAGATAAAAAGGGTAGGGTGCTTTTCTCAAATTGTCCCAAATGGTTCAAAAAGAGATATATAAATATATAAAGCAAATAATAAATAGGACAACGCATGAACAGTTGGAGCATCTGGGTAAAGGATATACAGAAGTTCTTTGTACTATTCTTGCAAATATTTTCTAAGTGTGACATTATATCAAAATAAAGAAGGCACTTAAAAGAAGGCACTTTAAAAATTTTTACCTAATTAGCTATTTCCAGGTTGGGTCCTCTGCAGGTATGTTAAATACACCTTTGACTTCATCACTGTTAAATGTCCAGCAGGTCAGGGCCACAGAAACTTCCCTCCAGGGAACAGACTTCATTCTGTTAACACCCGTAAGTTATTCCACGAACTGCAAATCTTATTAAAGGTACAAGCATCTAGCCCACAGTCTCTTTTTCTTCAAAGAGGTCATCAAGCAACATTATGGCAAATAACTTGGTTGGATCAAGGAATCCTCTGTGAATGGATCAGTAAATAAATGGGGTTTTAGAGCTAGGAAAAACCTAGTACGATCCCATTATTCTACAAGTGTTTACTGCCTAATAGCTCTGCCAAGGAAAGAAGGTGCAGCTCATGCACTATGATTCATTCCACAGACACCGGCGCTTATATGCCAGGCGCTGTGTTAGGCACCCTCTCACGAGACTTGTTGAAAAAGGCCCTCTTTTGAGCCTTCTGACCCCAAACCCCTTGACGAACAGAAACTTGCGTTTCAGTCAACCTCTGGGACTGCATCACCTACAATTAGTGAAGTATACCTGTTGTCACCCAGGACAAGTATACTGCTGACCCCTGAACAATGCAAAGGGTTAGGGGCACTGACCATGCAGTTGAAAAATCCACAGATAATTTATGTCAGCCCTCCATATCCGTACATCTGCAGGTTCAACTAACCACTTGCATGGTACTGTAGTGTTTACTATTGAAAAATATCCATGTATAAGTGGACCCGGGCAGTTCAAATTCATGTTGTTCAAGGACCAATTGTATATTTATCATCCTAGGCTTTTCCCCAGCAATATCAGTCCTCTTTGTGAGTGACTAAAGAAAGCTGCTTCCCCACTAGGACAGAGGCTCTTCAGAGGCCAGGTCACATGCTGTGATCTAATCACTGCTGGAAATTAAGCCTCAAGGTGTCAAAACCACCAGAATCTAAAAAGTACGCATGAAAACACATTTTAAGCCATAAGCACACTAGGAATTCTTTTCCCAGAGACAGATCAGGATATTATTTTTTTTCTGATGCAGAGTCACATACCTGATTTCACAACAGCTTAGGTAAAGAAAAACAAGAGGCACTTAGATTTCCTGCTCACATCTCTGCTGGACGGAGATCAAGTATGCTACAAGTGCCCGCTACCCAGGATCAGATACAAATGGGGACAAGCCAGACAAGAGCATGGAAAATGTGCACTTTAAGCCTGGCCTTGCCATAGAAGTGGTTCTGATAACCACATCCCAGTGCTCAAAGAAATATAAGGATCACCTGTCCCGAATGAGCCATCCAAGGCCCATTTTTACCATGTATTCCCTAACGGATGTCCCAGCTGCTGTGTAAACTTCCTCCTTTCTCATTTTCAGAGAGAGCTGGATTCTGTCTTCCTTCCTCCACTGTCCCTGGCCCCCAGCACAAGCACCACACACCTGAGCTGCTCCCACTGCCTCAGAAGAACCTTGAAGAGCTGAGTCTGGTGGACTTCCCTGGTGGCACAGTGGTTAAGAATACACCTGCCGGGGCTTCCCTGGTGGCGCAGTGGTTGAGAATCCGCCTGCCAATGTAGGAGCCACGGGTTCGAGCCCTGGTCTGGGAAGATCCCACATGCCGCAGAGCAGCTGGCCCCGTGAGCCACAGTTACTGAGCCTGCGCGTCTGGAGCCTGTGCTCCGCAACGGGAGAGGCCACGATAGTGAGAGGCCCGCGCACCGCGATGAAGAGTGGCCCCCGCTCGCCGCAACTAGAGAAAGCCCTCGCACAGAAACGAAGACCCAACACCACCATAGATAAATAAATTAATAAATAAAAATTAAAAAAAAAAAGAAATTATAAAAAAAAAAAAAAGAATACACCTGCCAATGCAGGGGACACTGGTTCAATCCCTGGTCTAGGAAAATCCCACATGCCACGGAGCAGCTAAGCCTGTGTGCCACAACTACTGAGCCTGTGCTCTAGAGCCTGCGAGCCACAACTACTGAGCCCACATGCTGCAACTACTGAAGCCCGCACGCTCTAGGGCCCGCATGCCACAATTACTGAGCCTGCGTGCTGCAACTACTGAAGCCTGCACACCTAGAGCCTGTGCTCCGCAACAAGAGAAGCCATCGCAATGAGAAGTCCATGCACTGCAACGAGTAGTAGGCCCCTCTCGCTGCAACTAGAGAAAGCCCGCACACAGCAATGAAGACCCAACGCAGCCAAAAAATAAAATTTAAAAGATAATAAAAGGGGCTTCCCTGGTGGCGCAGTGGTTGAGGGTCCGCCTGCCGATGCAGGGGATGTGGGTTCGTGCCCCAGTCTGGGAGGATCCCACATGCCGCAGAGCGGCTGGGCCCGTGAGCCATGGCCACTGGGCCTGCGCATCCGGAGTCTGTGCTCCGCAACAGGAGAGGCCACAACAGTGAGGGGCCCGCGTGCCGCAAAAAAAATAATAATAATAAAAATAAAAAATTAATAAAAAACACAGATGTTTAAAAAAATGTTTTTTAAGTAGTCACCTTCTCTTTAAAAAAAAAAAAGAGCTGAGTCTGAGCATTAGCCACATACCTAAGTCTCTCCATGTCATAGTCCCGTTCCTCACAGCACCCCTCTGGACACTGACTTCTCCATCTCCCCCCGGCAGATAAGGTTGGTGGCAGTCAGCATCCCTTCCCATCTGCTTCTGGTATGGCTTCCTGTAACTAGAAGCTGAAACCTATTTCAAAGACTCCCTTGCTGCAGGATTCTAGTTGCAAATTAAGTTCCTAAATATGAACTCAGAGAAAAAGGAAGCAAGATGGAGGTCAGCCTCTTAATCTTTTGGCTGTTTGTGCTAACAAGCAAGGAGGTAGAGCATGGGTACTGATAGCATGGGTGGCTGAACCAGAATTTCAGTGTCAAGTTGCCAGCTTCATGAGTTCAAGAAGCAGCTGAATTCAAGTGGCTTCTTCATGCCTGGCTGGCCACCCCAGCTGTGTTCTTGAACTCAGCAGTTCCAGTAGCAACCTCCTGACTCCCGCTCCTGCAACCCTTTAACAATTTTATAGTACTTTATATCCATGTATTAAACTCCTTTCTCCTTAAGAATATCTAGGACCATTTGTTTTCTGTACTCGACTCTGACTGATTCACTCCCCTCAAAAACGTGGCTTTCAGAGCTGACTCCTACCCTCTGTGTGGCTTGAGCCAGGCAGAGCAAGTGGGTTAATCATTTCCTCTGATTTGGCTCTGCTGTTTCAGCAGCCCGGAACTAAATTAGTCTGTTTTGGCAAGCCCATCACATTGGTGACCTGAAGCCTCCTCTTCCCCCCTCACTGGGCTTTGTCCTCACCACGTACTCCTCCACTGGGCCTTCCACAGCACTTCACATTTCTCTTTATTAACCTTTATCCGTCAGATGTGGTCCAAGGTTCAGCCTGTGAGATCTTTTGCCTCCGCCTAACCCAGGCCCACCCTCCCACATCCCACACACGAACCATCTGCCATTTACAACCACAGAGACACCAAAGGAGGGAGGTGGAGTCCAGTAGGGCCAACACTTTATGTTTCTGCTTAAGACCAGCACAACTGATAGGCTGACTTCTGGCTTCATACCTGTGCCAAAGCATGGCTGCTTTATCCCTCTTTCTTTACAAATAAAAATGCAAATGGATAGAAGGAGTGGCTATGATGTGGCCAAAATGCTCTGTCTGGAAAGCACACCTCTAGGTGATTTTCCTCCGCTTTGACTGACGGTCCAAGGCCTGGGCTGGGGGCAGTGGGATGGACAGGGTGCCCAGTTTGTGATCCTCCTCCCTGCCCACTGCCAGAGAAACCCTTCTTTTAGAGATCTTCAGCCTCATGGCTTTCGCTATCTCCATCATCCTAAGGAACAAACACAAACACATACAACAAATGGAGAGTCTCCTCAATGCAAATGCTCAGGGAGGCTTGGCAGGAGGGGGCAGCACATTCGTGCTCCAGGCCATGAAGACAATTCCCAAGAGAGCCACAAGGGGCAAAGCTCCCAGCAGAGAGGCAGACAGGATCCCCTCGAGAGCCATCAGGTTCCCATTTTAATGTGCTGCCATTAGAAAATATCTATATAAATGACGGAAAACCAGGTTATCTAGATCCTACTGATAACTGTGTTTACTTCTTGTAGCAAGGATTAAGCACTTGCTAGAATTTTACAGACTTCAAGTATCTGTTTCTCTTGTATGTTCAAACTCACTACTCATGAGAATGCCATCTGTGGAGTCCTCAGAATAATCCCTCTCTGGACTGCTAGAAGAGTCCAGATAAGGGTGTTTTCCTAGGCTCTCCTGAAATACCATCAGGGTCCTCAGAGGTCAGACGCTCCTAAATCACTGACAAAGGCCAGTATACCCCACGGTTCAGCATCCTGGGAGGCTCTGCTCCCTACTCAGTCTGCATCCCTTCTAGCAGGGCTAGAAAGGGCCTTAAAGGTTGCCACCTCTGCCAACCCTCCCAGTCAGGTCAGAGAAGCCCAAGTGTGACATCCCTGCCAAACTGCAGCTCTGCCTTGCCTTGGACAACCCCTGGCAGCTCCTTCCATCTGACTGAGCAAAGTGCTTTATGCTAAGCTGAAATTGGGGTTCTCTTATATAACTTCCACCCCTAGGTTACCCCATCGGAACCATACAGAGTCCCTCTTCCCAGGGACAGCAGTTTGGAGACTGGAGGTTGCTCAGTTACACAGGGATGGAAGGCTCAGGTTTGAAGCCCAACTATTCCCCTTCTTGGCTGTGTGACCCTGGGAAAATCACTGACTACTCTGAACCAAAGATTCCTCCGTTTCTTAGCGACATCACTGAGATATTATGACAGATTTGGTACTGTGCCTAGCAAAGCGAAGGCACACGGTAATATCTGGTTGCCCATCCATTCAATCAATTATTCATTCATCTGAAAACTGTCCCCAGGTCCCTCGACAGTGCCTCATGCTTTCCAGCAGTACCACAACTACATCAAGGCGCCCTAAGGGAGCTTTTTCTTCTTTTGTGCTCACCTTTTCTCACTGAGCTTCAAGTCCCTCTGTAACACCGTCAGGTCAATCTGGAAGTCGTTTATGTGCAAAGCCAGTATGATCACATAGGCGGTGATCTTTGCCTTCATAGAGTCTGAAATTAAGTTCCGCAAACTGCAAATCAGTGGCAATAAAAGAGAGGCAAAATTAAACTCCGAGATGATTTCTCCAAAAGCAAAGGAAACACATCCAAGCCTGTTCCCTTATGCATTCAAAATGTCTTCTCGGGGTTCCCTGGTGGCGCAGTGGTTCAGAGTCCGCCTGCTGATGTGGGGGACACGGGTTCGTGCCCCGGTCCAGGAGGATCCCACGTGCCGCGGAGCGGCTAGGCCCGTGAGCCATGGCCGCTGAGCCTGCACGTCCGGAGTCTATGCTCCGCAACGGGAGAGGCCACAACACTGAGAGGCCTGCGTACCGCAAAAAAATAAAAAGTCTTCTCATCCCAGGGAGAAGAAAAGGAATTAGAGCAACATCCCTTGTCCTGTGGTGGTGCCCAAGCCTTCAGGCACAGTGGAGCGGTGAGCCAATGCCAGTGTCCCTCCAAGGGGACAGAGAAGGCCGCACCTTCCCCAGGCACAGTCAGAGCCTCACACTGGCGAGGACCCTCCCCATCTTCCCGGCCTGTTCAGCAGGGCTGCTGGGAACAGTCATCCCAAACTCAGCTGCCGATGATTCTTCCAAGCACACTCAGAGCAGGACACACACTGCAAGCAAGCGGCAGGAAGGAAGCCCAGGTGTGCTGCTTGGGGTGCTTTCCTCAAAGTCATCACACTGGCCTGCCCTTTCCTGCAACACTGCCTCTCCATACAACATTAGGACATTAGGCAGGGGTCCTTGGAAGAAGCGAGTGACATGAAGTCTTTGTTACAGGACTTCCCAGAGCCTTTAACATGAGCTTCTCCCAAAGGGACAGAGTCTGTACTACAGTGTTGCCTAAACTCACTTGACCCCAGGAGCCCTCCAAATGGCAGTGCTCTCTTCAGCATAGTGTCTCTGTGAATACAGACTGCAATCCAAGCCCCCCGTCCCCACTCTCACCACCCTCCCTGTCCTGCTTTCTCCTTTACAGGCAGAAGCCGAGAAATCAAGCCCCCTGACCTGCCATTGTTGTAGATCAAGCAGGTAAAGTGCTTCAGCAGCTTGGTGTTAATGATGTGGGGAACTCCAGGTCCCAGGGCACCTACAAGACAAAACAGAGTCTGATCGTTTTCTTTCAAAACTCTCAGGACACACCTCACCTATGAGCTGGGAAAAGCGGACAACAGTTGGGCCACAGGAATAAACAGAGGCATGTGGGAAGAGAAGAAGGGGCTTGTGAAACAGAACAGCCACTTTCAAATGAACACGTGCTCAGGTATGCTTCAGCCTGCAGACCATATGTGCACAAGAGATGTTCATGACAGGGCAGTGACAGGAAAGAAAAGCAGACTCCAGTGAGGCCTAAAGATACAGAGTTCAAAAGATGTTAGAAAGCAAAACAGATTGTGGAGAAAGCTGAGGGAGAGGGAAAGGAAGGGAGGTTGGAATGTGAAAATAAGAATTAAGCAAATAGTGAAAACCATGAGTACAGGCATAGCTCAGAGACATTGCAGGTTTGGTTCCAGACCACCGCAATAAAGTGAGTCACGTGAACTTTTTGGTTTCCCAGTGCATATAAGTTATGTTTATAGTATACTGTAGTCTATTAAGTATGCAATAGTATCATGTCTAAAAAAAAGTGTCCAATAATTAATTAAAAATGAAAATTAAAAAACAATGTCCAGAGGAAACTTGCACAAGCCTCTTAGATAGCCTAATCCACCAGAGGGCAGACAGCAGAAGCAAGAAGAACTACAATCCTGCAGCCTGTGGAACAGAAACCACTTTCACAGAAAGACAGACAAGATGAAAAGGCAGAGGGCTATGTACCAGATGAAGGAAGAAGATAAAACCCCAGAAAAACAACTAAATGAAGTGGAGATAGGCAACCTTCTAGAAAAAGAATTCAGAATAATGATAGTGAAGATGATCCAGGACCTCGGAAAAAGAATGGAGGCAAAGATCGAGAAGATGCAAGAAATGTTTAACAAATACCAGAAGAATTAAAGAACAAACACCTAGAAGAATTAAAGAACAAACAGAGATGAACAATACAATAACTGAAATGAAAAATACACTAGAAGTAATCAATAGCAGAATAACTGAAGCAGAAGAACGGATAAGTGACCTGGAAGACAGAATGGTGCAATTCACTGCTGCAGAACAGAATAAAGAAAAAAGAATGAAAAGAAATGAAGACAGCCTAAGAGACCTCTGGGACAACCTTAAACGCAACAACATTCGCATTATAGGGGTTCCAGAAGGAGAAGAGAGAGAGGAAGGACACGAGAAAATATGTGAAGAGATTATAGTCGAAAACTTCCCTAGCATGGGAAAGGAAATAGCCACCCAAGTCCAAGAAGCACAGAGAGTCCCATACAGGATAAACCCAAGGAGAAACACGCCGAGACACATAGTAATCAAACTGGCAAAAATTAAAGACAAAGAAAAATTATTGAAAGCAACAAGGGAAAAATGACAAATAACATACAAGGGAACTCCTATAAGGTTAACAGCTGATTTCTCAGCAGAAACTCTACAAGCCAGAAGGGACTGGCATGACATATACAAAGTGATGAAAGGGAAGAACCTACAACCAAGATTACTCTACCCAGCAAGGATCTCATTCAGATTTGATGGAGAAATTAAAACCTTTACAGACAAGCAAAAGCTGAGAGAGTTCAGCACCACCAAACCAGCTTTACAACAACTGCTAAAGGAACTTCTCTAGGCAAGAAACACAAGAGAAGGAAAAGACCTACAATAACAAACCCAAAACAATTAAGAAAATGGGAATAGGAACATACATATCGATAATTGCCTTAAATGTAAATGGACTAAATGCTCCCACCAAAAGACACAGACTGGCTGAATGGATACAAAAACAAGACCCATATATATGCTGTCTACAAGAGACCCACTTCAGACCTAGAGACACATACAGACTGAAAGTAAGGGGATGGAAAAAGATATTCCATGCAAATGGAAACCAAAAGAAAGCTGGAGTAGCAATTCTCATATCAGACAAAATAGGCTTTAAAATAAAGACTATTAGAAGAGACAAAGAAGGACACTACATAATGATCAAGGGATCGATCCAAGAAGAAGATATAACAATTGTAAATATTTATGCACCCAACATAGGAGCACCTCAATACATAAGGCAAATATTAACAGCCATAAAAGGGGAAATCGACAGTAACACATTCAGAGTAGGGGACTTTAACACCCCACTTTCACCGATGGACAGATCATCCAAAATGAAAATAAATAAGGAAACACAAGCTTTAAATGATACATTAAACAAGATGGACTTAATTGATATTTATAGGACACTCCATCCAAAAACAACAGAATACACATTTTTCTCAAGTGCTCATGGAACATTCTCCAGGATAGATCATATCTTGGGTCACAAATCAAGCCTTGGGAAGTTTAAGAAAATTGAAATTGTATCAAGTATCTTTTCTGACCACAATGCTATGAGACTAGATATCAATTACAGGAAAAGATCTGTAAAGAATACAAACACATGGAGGCTAAACAATACACTACTTAATAACAAAGTGATCACTGAAGAAATCAAACAGGAAATTTAAAAATACCTAGAAACAAATGACAATGGAGACACGACGACCCAAAACCTATGGGATGCAGCAAAAGCAGTTCTAAGAGGGAAGTTTATAGCAATACAATGCTACCTTAAGAAACAGGAAACATCTCAAATAAACAACATAACCTTGCATCTAAAGCAATAAGAGAAAGAAGAACAAAAAAAACCTAAAGTTAGCAGAAGGAAAGAAATCATAAAAATCAGTTCAGAAATAAATGAAAAAGAAATGAAGGAAATGATAGCAAAGATCAATAAAACTAAAAGCTGGCTCTTTGAGAAGCTAAACAAAATTGATAAACCATTAGCCAGACTCATCAAGAAAAAAAGGGAGAAGACTCAAATCAATAGAATTAGAAATGAAAAAGGAGAAGTAACAACTGACACTGCAGAAATACAAAAGATCATGAGAGATTACTACAAGCAACTCTATGCCAATAAAATGGACAACGTGGAAGAAATGGACAAATTCTTAGAAATGCACAACCTGCCAAGACTGAATCAGGAAGAAACAGAAAATATGAACAGACCAATCACAAGCAGTGAAGTTGAAACTGTGATTAAAAATCTTCCAACAGGGCTTCCCTGGTGGCGCAGTGGTTGAGAGTCCGCCTGCCGATGCAGGGGACACGGGTTCGTGCCCTGGTCCGGGAAGATCCCACATGCTGCGGAGCGGCTGGGCCCATGAGCCATGGCCGCAGAGCCTGCACGTCTGGAGCCTGTGCTCCACAACAGGAGAAGCCACAACAGTGAGAGACCCGCCTACCACAAAAAAAAGAAAAATTTTCCAACAAACAAAAGCCCAGGACCAGATGGCTTCACAGGCGAATTCTATCAAACATTTAGAGAAGACCTAACACCTATCCTACTCAAACTCTTCCAAAATATAGCAGAGGGAGGAACACTCCCAAATTCATTCTACGAGGCCACCATCACCTTGATACCAAAACCAGACAAGGATGTCACAAAGAAAGAAAACTACAGGCCAATATCACTAATGAACATAGATGCAAAAATCCTCAACAAAATACTAGCAAACAGAATCCAACAGCACATTAAAAGGATCATACACCATGATCAAGTGGGGTTTATTCCAGGAATGCAAGGATTCTTCAATATATGCAAATCAATCAATGTGATAAACCATATTAACAAATTGAAGGAGAAAAACCATATGATCATCTCAATAGATGCAGAGAAAGCTTTTGACAAAATTCAACACCCATTTATGATAAAAACCCTGCAGAAAGTAGGCATAGAGGGAACTTTCCTCAACATAATAAAGGCCATATATGACAAACCCACAGCCAACATCATCCTCAATGGTGAAAACTGAAAGCATTTCCACTAAGATCAGGAACAAGACAAGGTTGCCCACTCTCACCACTCTTATTCAATATAGTTTTGGAAGTTTTAGCCACAGCAATCAGAGAAGAAAAGGAAATAAAAGGAATCCAAATCGGAAAAGAAGTAAAGCTGTCACTGTTTGCAGATGACATGATACTATACATAGAGAATCCTAAAGATGCTACCAGAAAACTACTAGAGCTAATCAATGAATATCGTAAAGTTGCAGGATACAAAATTAATGCACAGAAATCTCTGGCATTCCTATACACTAATGATGAAAAATCTGAAAGTGAAATCAAGAAAACACTCCCATTTACCATTGCAACAAAAAGAATGAAACAGCTAGGAATAAACCTACCTAAGGAGACAAAAGACGTGTATGCAGAAAATTATAAGACACTGATGAAAGAAATTAAAGACAATACAAATAGATGGAGAGATATACCATGTTCTTGGATTGGAAGAATCAACACTGTGAAAATGACTCTACTACCCAAAGCAATCTACAGATTCAATGCAATCCCTATCAAACTACCACTGGCATTTTTCACAGAACTAGAACAAAAAATTTCACAATTTGTATGGCAACACAAAAGACCCCGAATAGCCAAAGCAATCTTGAGAACAAAAAACAGAGCTGGAGGAATCAGGCTCCCTGTCTTCAGACTACACTACAAGGCTACAGTAATCAAGACAGTATGGTACTGGCACAAAAAACAGAAAGATAGATCAATGGAACAGGATAGAAAGCCCAGAGATAAACCCATGCACATATGGTCACCTTATCTTTGGTAAAGGAGGCAGGAATGTACAGTGGAGAAAGGACAGCCTCTTCAATAAGTGGTGCTGGGAAAACTGGACAGCTACATGTAAAAGTATGAGATTAGATCACTCCCTAACACCGTATACAAAAATAAGTTCAAAATGGATTAAAGACCTAAATGTAAGGCCAGAAACTATCAAACTCTTAGAGAAAAACATAGGCAGATCACTCTATGACATAAGTCACAGCAAGATCCTTTTTGACCCACTTCCTAGAGATATGGAAATAAAAATAAACAAATGGGACCTAATGAAACTTCAGAGCTTTTGCACAGCAAAGGAAACCATAAGCAAGACCAAAAGACAACCCTCAGAATGGGAGAAAATATTTGCAAATGAAGCAACTGACAAAGGATTAATTTCCAAAATTTACAAGCAGCTCATGCAGCTCAATAACAAAAAACAAACAACCCAATCCAAAAATGCACCGAAGACCTAAATAGACATTTCTCCAAAGAAGATATACAGACTGCCGACAAACGCATGAAAGAATGCTCAACATCATTAATCATTAGAGAAATGCAAATCAAAACTACAATGAGATATCATCTCACACCAGTCAGAATGGCCATCATCAAAAAATCTAGAAACAATAAATGCTGGAGAGGGTGCGGAGAAAAGGGAACACTCCTGCACTGCTGGTGGGAATGTGAATTGGTACAGCCACTATGGAGAACAGTTATGGAGGTTCCTAAAAAAACTACAAATAGAACTACCATATGACCCAGCAATCCCACTACTGGACATATACCCTGAGAAAACCATAATTCAAAAAGAGTCATGTACCAAAATGTTCTTTGCAGCTCTATTTACGATAGCCCGGAGATGGAGACAACCTAAGTGCCCATCATCGGATGAATGGATAAAGAAGATGTGGCACATATATACAATGGAATATTACTCAGCCATAAAAAGAAACGAAATTGAGCTATTTGTAATGAGGTGGATGGACCTAGAGTCTGTCATACAGAGTGAAGTAAGTCTGAAAGAGAAAGACAAATACCATATGCTAACACATATATATGGAATTTAAGGGAAAAAAATGTCATGAAGAACCTAGGGGTAAGACAGGAATAAAGACACAGACCTACTGGAGAACAGACTTGAGGATATGGGGAGGGGGAAGGGTGACCTGTGACAAAGTGAGTGAGAGGCATGGACATACAGATACTAACAAAGGTAAGGTAGATAGCTAGTGGGAAGCAGCCGCATAGCACAGGGATATCAGCTTGGTGCTTTGTGACCGCCTGGAGGGGCGGGATAGGGAGGGTGGGAGGGAGGGAGACGCAAGAGGGAAGAGAGATGGGAACATATGTATATGTATAACTGATTCACTTTGTTATAAAGCAGAAACTAACACACCATTGTAAAGCAATTATATCCCAATAAAGATGTTAAAAAATAAATAAATAAATATATAGGCACCCAACATAAGATTACCTCAATACATAAGGCAACTGCTAACAGGTATAAAAGAGGAAATCAACAGTAATACAATAATAGTGGGGGACTTTAACACCTCACTTACACGAGTGGACAGATCACCCAAAGAGAAAATTACTAAGGAAACACAAGCTTTAAACGAGACAGTAGACCAGATTTAATTGATATTTATAGGACATTCCATCCAAGAAACAGCAGATTACACTTTCTTCTTAAGTGCGCACGGAACATTCTCCAGGATAGATCACATCTTGGGTCACAAATCAAGCCTCAGTAAATTTAAGAAAATTGAAATCATATCAAGCATCTTTTCTGACCACAATGCTATGATATTAGAAATCAATTTACAGGGGAAAAAATGTAAAAACACAAACACATGGAGGCTAAACAATACATTACTAAATAACCAACAGATCATGAAGAAATCAAAGAGGAAATCAAAAAATACCTAGAGACAAATGACAATGAAAACATGACAATCCAAAACCTATGGGATGCAGCAAAAGCAGTTCTAAGAGGGAAGTTTATAGCAATACAAGCCTACCTCAAGAAACAAGAAAAATCTCAAACAATCTAACCTTACATCTAAAGGAACTAGAGAAAGAAGAACAAACAAAACCCAAAGTTAGCAGAAGGAAAGAAATCATAAAGATCAGAGCAGAAATAAATGAAATAGAAACAAAGAAAACGATAGCAAAGATCAATAAAACTAAAAGCTGGTTCTTTGAGTAGATAAACAAAATTGATAAAACCATTAGTCAAACTCATCAAGAAACAGAGGGAGAGGACTCAAATCAATAAAATTAGAAATGAAAAAGGAGAAGTTACAATAGACACTGCAGAAATACAAAGCATCCTAAGAGACTACTACAAGCAACTCTATGCCAGTAAAATGGACAACCTGGAAGAAGTGGACAAATTCTTAGAAAAGTATAACGTTCCAACACTGAACCAGGAAGAAACAGAAAATATGAACAGACAAATCACAAGTAATGAAATTGAAACTGTGATTTAAAATCTTCCAACAAACAAAAGTCCAGGACCAGATGGCTTCACAGGTGAATTCTATCAAACAATTAGAGAAGAGCTAACACCCATCCTTCTCAAACTCTTCCAAAAAATTGCAGAGGAAGGAACACTCCCAAACTCATTTTATGAGGCCACCATCACCCTGATAGCAAAACCAGACAAAGATACTACAAAAAAAGAAAATTACAGACCAACATCACTGATGAAGATAGATGCAAAAATCCTCAATAAAATACTAGCAAACAGAATCCAACAACACATTAAAAGGATCATACACCATGATCAAGTGGGATTTATCCCAGGGATGCAAGGATTCTTCAATATACGCAAATCAGTCAATATGATACACCATATTAACAAGTTGAAGAATAAAAACCATCTGATAAAAAAAGTCCATATCTTAATTAAAAAATACTTTACTGCTAAAAAATGCTAACCATCATCTGAACCTTCAGCGAGTCATAGTAGTGACATCAAAGACCACAGACCATCATAATAAATATAACAATGAAAAAGTTTAAAGTATTGTGAGAATTATTAAAACCTGACAAAGAGACACAAAAGTGAGCAGATGCTCTTGGAAAAATGGTGCCAACAGACCTGCTGAACACAGGGTTGCCACAAACCTTCAATTTGTAAAAAACACAATATCTACGAAGGACGATAAAGTGAAGCACAATAGAACGAGGTGTGTCTGTACAGACCCTTGGGTGCCCAATCACAGGAACATGACTGCATGCACCTTATGCCTAAAACCACAGGTGTCTCCCTCTGGGTTTCTGACTCTGGGTGGATGTGCGTGTGTGGCAGGCACCCATGCCCTGGCGATCAGTGGCATGGGTTACCAGCAGAAACTGACTTCTTTCCCAGTCAGAAATGGCTGACACAACAACGTGCCACAAGCCTTCACAAGCAAGGCCAATTTTTCTCCCCATATAACTCTTTGTCTAGCTGTCCCTTAAAACGTTCATTTGATTTGACTGGATATTCAACTTTGCCTAACACAGAAGTAGTGAACGTTAGCTCTGAGCAATCGTATAATCCAACCCGACCCTATTTTCCAAGGAAAGGGCTTGGGAAGTTCTCTCAGCATGTCAGCAGTACCAATCAGAATCCCACTGTTACACAGTTATAAATAAAGACATGGAAAGACATGTCCATTTCCTCTCTCACTAGAGCTAGTCTAAGAATTATAGACAAATAACAGACTGAAAATAATTAGAATAAAATGTCTATCATGATATGTGCACCTCAAAGTTCACAGCACTATTTACAACAGCCAGGACATGGAAGCAACATAAGTGTCCATCAACAGATGAATGGATAAAGAAGATGTGGTATACATATATACAATGGAATATTACTCAGCCATAAAATAGAATGAAATAATGCCATTTGTAGCAACATGGATGGACCTAGAGATTCCCATACTAAGTGAAGTCAGACAGAGGAAGACAAATACCATATGCTATCACTTATATGTGGAATCTAAAAACATGATACAAATGAACTTATTTACCAAACAGAAACAGACTCACAGACATAGAAAACAAACTTATGGTTACCAAAGGGGAAGGGGGGGGAGGGAGGGATAAATTAGGAGTTTGGGACTAACAGATACACACTACTATATATAAAATAAACAACAAGGACCTAGTGTCCTTGTTGTTGTTCCTTGCACAAGGAACTTTATTCAGTATCTTGTAATAACTTATAATGGAACAGAATCTGAAAAAGAACATATATATGTATAAATATATATGTAACTGAATCACTTTGCTGTACACCTGAAACTAACAACATAAATCAACTATACTTCAATTTTAAAAAAATGTCTAGCATGGACTTACGTTTCCGCTTAATCACTTTCTGTGCTCGAAATCTGATGAGAGTGTCCAGAAACCATATGCACCGGGCCTGGCGGTCTCGGCTCTCCTCACTTGATGGCAAAGACTTCAAAGACTTCAACGCTTCTATGACAAAGGAGCAGTGACTAAAACAAGGGAGGGAAAAGGAGAAATGTGTTAAGACCGGCTCTGTCAGGAGCCATTCACTCCTTCACAATGAAAACAGCAGGCCCCCCTCACACCTGGTACACAGTCAACAGCTGAGGAACAGCCATCCAACCAGCCCCTTATAATAGGAGGAGCATGATTTAGTGCAGGGACAGTAAAGGTCTAGATAACAAATATTATACATTTTGTGGGCAACATGGTCACTGCCACTGTAATGCAAAGGCAGCCATTGATAACATATAAATAAATGACTGAAGCTACGTTACAATAAAACTTTATTCACAGGCAGTGGGCCAGACTCGGCACTCGGGCCATAGTGGGCCCAATCCTGATGTGGTGGTCTGGAGCACAGCCTCTCAACTATCTGGGTTTGAATCCCCATTCTGCCATGCAGTGGCTTGGACAAGCTTCTGAACATCTCTGCCTTGGTTTCTTCACCTGTAAATTAAGGCCAATGATAGTACCCTTGTCCTACGGGTTTTTGTGGATTAAATGAGACAAGGAAAGCAGTGCTTGGCACATGTAGGAGCTCCATCAATGTTGGCTATTATTTTTACATACTGTTGTTCTACCACTGTCAGGATCATGAACTCGCAGCGATAAAAGGCTCTTCAAGATCATCTTGTATCGGCCTCATTTTACTTATAGGAAAACTGAGGCTCAGACAGGGGAAGATCACACAGTCCATGAGGCAGATGGGGACTCGGTTCTCCAGACTCCCAGCCCAGAACTCATTCCTGCACCTGCCCCTGAGCCACAATCACATTAACGCAACGAAGAACCAGTAAAGAGCACTTCTTTGGAGAGAGGGAAAAACATGTATTTTCCAAGACTGGATTTCACTGAGCAGTAAAATTTCCAAACGAAAATTGGGGGAATTAACCTAGGGTTGACAACTTTATTTTCTCAAGATAAAATTATTAAAAGAAAAAACTCAAAAGCAAAAAAAACCTCATCATCATTAAAAAAAAAAAGGTGTTTTAAAAGCCAAAAAGTGGGGGAGGGGGGGAGGGAGGAGAGGAAATCATCTCTGATTTAAAATATACTATATTTAAAATACATAATTTAACTTTCACTCAGCACATCACCACAGATAAACCATCACTTCAGCTGGCACCTACTCCCAGGCCAGCACTTGGGCCCCATCAGTGACAATCGGCAACAACATAACATTGGCTGGGGGTGGGGGTGGGACCGATACAGGTCAGCTCCAGTTCCCAGCCCTAGACTACAAGGCCTCACCACCCTCTGCCCAGTCACAGGTTCCACGTACTCAGAGGCCAATTCTCTCCCTTGAAAGCCACCCAAAGCCTTGGGACAACAGGCCTGGGAGCTCAACCATTTGAGAAAACACTAGCTCGCTCATGTTCAAATGCTGAACAGACGTATATTCTCACTAACACCCAAGGTCTGCTTCATGTCTGACTACTGTTGTATCCCAACATCACTCCCGAGACACTCCATCTGCCCAATTCGGGTACCTGTTCTCTTCAATCATCTTCAGTATTTCTTCTGAGGTGACATTCCTGAAAGCTTCAGAAGGGCTCTGAAGAGCGTCATACTCCGCAGGGGAAAGAACTAGTTATAGGTCAAGAACAACGTGACCAAAATGGAAACATCCAACTAGCTAGATCATCTTATATCGGCCACATTTTACAGATGGGAAAATTTGAGGCTTAGAGAGGGGAAGATCACACAGTATGTCCGGGCAGAGCTTCAGGACTCAGTTCTCCAGACTCCCAGCCCAGAGCTCATTGCCTGCCTGGGCTTTCTGCCTTCTCTTATCACAAAGCCACTGCATGCACTTTCCATCTGACTAGAACCACAAGTACGGAAACTCTACATTCCAACCCTTCTTTATACAATCAGTCTGCCCTAGACTTTGGGCACTGGCCAACTTAAAAGTCGTATTTTGACTCTTCACGGAAGGTGACCCCCACAGGGCCGAACCGTGGGCATTCTGCATTTTGCTGAGGGATGGGTTTGAATTACAAGGCCTGAGAGGCCTCTGCTGCAGCAGGTGCCTCAGCTAGTGAGGGAGCCTCGCTGACTTCCCAGCAATAGCGCTGGGGCAACTGCAAGAGTCTGGGGCGAGCTTCTATGAGTATCACAGGACCACTGACACCCTCAGAGAGCCTGGCCATGCCACTCCTGTGCGCATATCCCAACCTGGGAAATGAGGTGGCATTTCTCCCACAAGAAGGATACGGTCTTCAAATTTATACACGTCTTCAGGCTTGGCTGCATCAGCGTGGCAGGGAGGGAGGTAGAGGGAGTCATCCTGCAAGTCATCGTGGATGGCGTCACTGACCAGGGCTTTTCAATGAAGGAAGAGTCAGTGTCAGTGTCACCCTGCTCGGCTTCAAGTTCCCCAACACTCTGCAACCCGTGCACTCAAGATCATCGTCGCCCAGAACCCCCTCATCTGAACTTCACATATTGTCAGTGAAAAAGAAAAATCAAATTATAAAGCTAACTATCACAAAGGAATAACCATGTAAAAATTAAGTATGCACACAGACAAGAACAGAGAGGAAAACAGGAAAATTGTAATAGTTGGTCTTGAAGAATGATGGGAAAATGGGTGAATTATTTTTTTTTTAAATGTCCTTTAGTAGCTGAGAGTAAACTGAACAAAAAAAATTGAAAAATTTACTTAGACATTAAAGTATATCTTTGACTAAATGGAGACATGTTTCTATGTTTCTGGATGGGAAAACATAATATTATAAAGATGCTGATTCTCCCCATATTAATCCCAATTGGATTTTGAGAGAACTTGACAAAATAATTCTTAAGATCACCTGGGGAAAAAAAACATGCTACAGGACTTCCCTGGTGGTGCAGTGGTTAAGAATTCGCCTGCCACTGCAGGGGACACGGGTTCGAGTCGTGGTCTAGGAAGTTCCCACATGCCGTGGAGCAACTAAGCCCGTGCGCCACAACTACTGAGCCTGCGCACCCTAGAGCCCGTGCTCCGCAACGAGAAGCCACTCACCGCAACGAAGATTAGCCCCTGATCACCACAACTAGAGAAAGCCCACATGAAGCAACAAAGACCCAATGCAGCCATAAATAAATAAATAAATAAACAAACAAATAAATAAGCATGCTACAATAACCAGTACATTTGTGAAAAATAAGGATGGAGGATAAATTTGCCCTATCAGACAACAAACTGGAAGGTGAGGCTACTACAATCAAAAGGACCTGATGCTGCTACAAGAATAGCCAGTCAGAATGATGAGCGAGAACACAATTAAGAATGTGGTAAAATGATACAGATGATTTTTAAAATCATTTTTTACAAAAGGAAAGGATGGAGTTGGGGACAACTGGCTAATCATTTGGAAAATATAAAATTAGGTTTGTACCATAGACCAAAAAAAAAAATAATCATTAAATTTTAAATGTAAAAAGTTAAACTGTGGAAGTACTGAAAGATAACACAGGAAAATACATAATCATCGGGTATGAAAAGATTTTCTAAAACTTACTAAAATTCCATTTTAATAGAAAAACTACTCTCATATATATATATATAACTTTCTCTTATGTTCTTATAATGCATTTGAACAATAAACACATTACACATTTTAAATAATACAATTTAATACTCAAGCTGCTGAAGAATTTAGGAAAAGAAAAAGATCCAGTGACCTCAAAGTGTCTCTAGAGGCTCGTTCATCACCATCACATCAGCCTTTTTGACGAAAACCTCCCTGTGACTCACAGAGACTTGAGGCCGTCTCCCTCCTCTGTGCCCTGCAGGCTGTAGCCCTGGCACCAAGGACACAGAGGGCACATAACCGTACCCATGTCTGTCTCCTCTACTCGACTGTGAGCTCACTGAGAGCAGGCCATGTCAGATGTTTCTTATGATTTCCAGAGTCTGTTCCTAAGACGGCCCTCAGGGAGAAGCAGGAAGGAATCCAGCCCTAACTTCCATCATTTCTATCTGTGGGGCGGGTGAAAGATCTCAAGAGAAGGGAAAGCTGTTTCTACCAGCAGCCTCTTACCCCAAGTTCCAGCTGCTTACCAGTCACACCCTTTGTATCAATTATACTCTCTGCAGCTTTAGCCACTGCACTATTCAAAGATTCACTGCCAACTTTGTTCATTCTCCTGGAGTTCAGAGCCCGCTTCTGTTTGGTGGTACCAAAGGCTTCAATGCAAGAATCCATCTGTGCAAAAGACAAATTTGGTCACTGGGAACGGGCTGAGCACTGCTACTCCTAGCTGTGTCACTACGGGTAAACAGCCTCTCTGAGCCATTAATACCACTTCCGTAAATTGGGCTGACTCATACCTAACTACCTCATAGGCTTGTTTTAAGAACCAAAAGATATTAAGAGATTTGAAGTACTCGCTTTATAAACTGTAATGAGCTATTTATAAATCAACAGTGTTTTCACCTGTAAAAAAACTACAATTAGGGTTGGTAAATCTGGGGCACACAGCTTACCGGTTTTCTAATCCTACACGGAAAACAGACATTACTAATAGATCGCTCACTCTCCCTCTGAGCCTGAAGACAGCTTCACTCCCTTCCAGGCAGCACTGGAGATTCAATCAGTTTGCCATCCTGGGGTGAGATGAGCTTTGTAGGAAGCTTCTACATTGAAAATCCTAAAGTTTACTTTGTCTTGATGTGAAGTTTCCAGGCTTCCAATATTTTCTGAAACTTGGATTAAATCCTGAAAATAAGTGTTATGCTACAGCCCAGAGAACCAGTTCCAGACACTGGCACAGAGCTGTGTATAGCTGCCCCAGAGAGGAGGTCTGCAGTCTGTGACGCCAAGGAGGCCTGTGCAGGTAGGAATTGTCCAGAGAACCACAGACTGAATGAGCTGAGAGCAGCTAGGGAGACCCTGTGTTCAACCAGCTCATTTTACTGATGGAGAAACCCAAGGCCTGGAAGGAACTCACTTTAGGTCTCACATCTTAGTTCTGTCATACTTACCTTTTCTCTAAAAGATTTGGTGTGACTCTCTAGTGTCGATTCACTCTGAACTGATTCATCTACAAAACACAAAACAAAAACAAAGAAAAACAAGCAAACTGTAAGGCCTACAGACCATAATAGTGTTTAATATTTGTTTAACAGTTAATCTAAGAAAAACAGATTTCTTTAGTACAGGACTTTCCAGAGCTTAACATGTGTATACTGTGAACAATTAATATGAAGCTTCAGTATACAGTTAGAGGATTTGGAGAATAAATTAGAGTCAAGTGAAGGAGTCATTGGATCCAAGCCCTTCATTTCACAAATAAGGAAACATGAGGCCTCCAGGTGAAATGACTTGCCCCAGGCAATGCAGAGATGGGATTAGAAAAAAAGTCCTCTGCTCCTCCCAGTATACAGTTCTGCCCTCCTTGTAAAAGACCTAAGGAGGAGGGATCAAGAGGGGGACCTGGAGCTCACCTCCCCCGACAAATACATCAAAAATACATCTACATGTGGAACAATTCTGACGGAAAACTAACTGGAAACCGGCAGAAGAATTCCTATACAACCAAAGCGCACTGATGTGTATAAAATGGATGACTAATAAGAACCTGCCGTATAAAAAAATAAGTTAAATTAAAAAAAAAAAAAGAAAGATTTCCACGTAACCAGGTAGTAGGGTTGGGACCACCCCCCGCCCCGCCCTGAGAGGGATCTGAAAGGAAGAGAAGGTCTGCATGGGCTCACTCCATACCACAGCTTGGTGCAGGATCTGGGCCAACCAGCCCCTGGAAAAAGACTGGGTCTAGCAGCTGGGGAGCAGCCCCTGCCCCTGACAGGGAGGTGACAGCCATGGGGCAGAAAGGAAGGACCACCTCACACCCTCCTTGGGCTTTAGACCCCCAACACCAACCACACCCCATATCAAGGTAATAGCGGCCACCACACCCTGAGGACATTCCATTGTGTATGTATGTAAAATTGTTCATTAATTTCTTAAACACATTTTTGTTTTTATAGGTAAAAAAGTTGTAAATATTGGTTTATTCTAGCCATTATACATATATACACAATGGAATACTACCCAGCCATAAAAAAAAGAATGAAATTTTGCCATTTGAAACAAAATGGATGGACCTGGAGGGCACTACGCATAGTGAAGTCAGACAGACAAATACTATATGCTATCATTTATATGTGGAATCTAGAAAATAAAACAAACTAGTGAATATTACAAAAAAGAGCAGATTCACAGAAAGAGCAAACTAGTGGTTACCAGTGAGGAGAAAGAGAAAGGAGGAGGGGCAATATAAAGGTAGCAGAGTAAGAGGTACAAATTATTATGGATAAAATAAGCTACAAGGATATACTGTATAACACAGGGAATACAGCCAATATTTTATAATAACTGTAAATGGAAAATAACCTTTAAAAACTGTATAAAAATAATTTAATTAGAAAACATTTTTTTTTAAATACCAATGAATGTATATACAAAACAGAAACAGACTCACAGGGCTTCCCTGGTGGCTCAGTGGTTAAGAATCTGCCTGCCAGTGCAGGGGACACAGGTTTGAGCCCTGATCCGGGAAGATCCCACATGCCACGGAGCAACTAAGCCCATGTGCCACAACTACTGAGCCTGTGCTCTAGAGCCTGTGAGCCACAACTACTGAGCCCGTGTGCCACAACTACTGAAGCCTGCACGCCTAGAGCCCATGCTCCGCAACAAGAGTAGCCCCCGCTCACCGCAACTAGAGAAAGTTCACGTGCAGCAACAAAGACCCAATGCAGCCAAAAATAAATTTAAATAAATTAAAAAAAAAAAAAACAGACTCACAGACATAGAAAACAAACTTATGGTTACTAAGGGTGTGGGGGAGGTACAAATAAGGAGTATGGAAGTAACAGATACAAACTACTATACATAAAATAGATAAGCAACAAGGATGTACTGTATAGTACAGGGAATTGTACCCAATAGCTTGTAATAAGCTATAATGGAATATAATCTGCCGAAAAAAAATATATATATATATCATATGTCATACACCTGAAACAAAATACTGTAAATCAATTATACTTCAATTTTTTAAAAAAGTTAAAAAAAATTTTTTTTCAAGACCTAAAAGCAAGGCATAAACATGAGGTATGTATTATTTACATGAAGCTCTGTAATCTCCCACAGAGTATTCATGTAAGGGGCAATATAATCTAGTGGACAGAAGCACAAGCTCTGGAGTGACGGTGCCACATTTAAATCCCAGGTCTCTCATATATGCCAGCAGTAGGATCCTGCCATTTAGCCTCTGGGCCAGGTTCATCATTGATTAAACAAAAGGAATACAATACCTACCCCACAGGGTTGTTATGTGAAGTAAATGACGTAGTGCATTGAAAGTGCTTAGAACAGTGCCCAGAGCATAGTAAGAACCCAACAAATGCTGTGCGTATTTCTGATATATGCTGGTTAGAATTAACCAATATTTACAAATTTTTTACTTGTAAAAACAAAAACGTGTTTAATCAACAAATTAATGAACAATTTTCTTTGCCTCCTCAGAAGACAGAAGAGCATTTGGAGGATAACTTATATGCAGTTATATTTGTTTGCAAAGCAGGGAATTCTTAACCTAGAGACTATGGACCCCTAGGAAATTCACAGCTAGGCTTTGGGATACAAGAGCCCTTTAAAATTATATGCAAAATCTCATATTTTTTGTAAATTACGTATGTTTCTAGGAGGTAGGTCCAGGTCCTTATGAGATTCTCAAAAGGGCTGAGATCACTGCTTTGAGAGAGTGAAGTTATTAGAACTAATGCCTCTGAAGGTATCGAGCAGATTCACAATGATCCTAATGATCCTTATCTAACTCCCTCCCCTACCATGGTTCTCAGTATTTAAGATTTAGGAACAGGAGCCCCTTGAGTTTGACCCTCTTATCTATCATTTTGGAAGACCCCACTCTAGCCCTGAACATTCTAAAATGCCAGAGTGGAGAAGTACTGTAACTTCTCCCAGTGGATTAGAGAGACAATGGATCTCTTCCCAAATTAGAAAGTGTAGAGACTTTGCATCGACCTGGAAGTTACTGTCCAACCTATAAGCAACTTCTATCATCTACCAGAGATTCTAAAACCCTACTCCAGGGCTTCCCTGGTGGCGCAGTGGTTAAGAATCCGCCTGCCAAAGTAGGGGACACGGGTTCGAGCCCTGGTCCAGGAAGATTCCACATGCTGCAAAGCAACATGTGCCACATGTACCACAAGCCCGTGTGCCACAACTACTGAACCCACATGCCACAACTACTGAAGCCCGTGCTCCGCAACAAGAAGCCACCGCAATGAGAAGCCTGCACACCTCAACAAAGAGTAGCCCCCACTCGCCACAACTAGAGAAAGCCTGCACGCAGCAACGAAGACCGAACACAGCCAAAAATAAATTAAATTAAAAAAAAATTTTTTAAACCTCTACCCCAACTAGAACAATTAAAAATTAAGAAAGGCCCTCGATGGAAAAAGAGTATCATGTATGCCCTCCAATACTCTGCTCAGATCAGTGCTCAACTTGCTTTAACTAAGATTAGTTTCCTGATCTTAAGTCTGTAAACACTGTAGGGACAGGATCTGTGTCTGTTTTGCTATATTCACAGCCCCTAACTTGTGCCTGGAGCATAGTAGGTCATCAATAAATATTTGCTGAGTAAAAGCACTTTTAAAACTTTTTCAAATGGGAAAAAAAACCTTGAAAAACTAGCTACAAAATGTATTTTACAAATCAAAAAGTCAAACCGACTCATCCAGGAAACCTAAAATATTCAGCATTTCTTTGAGCCTTCATGACTAAGACCTACCGGAAAACAGTGGCTGCATATTGAACAATTCAGCATCATATACTTCCATTTGGCCAGAGGTCTTGTTCAAAATTCCCACAAAGTGCCTGAATAAAAAAGGAATAATACCAGTGACAATGGATTATTCAAAAGATATTGTTTATACAACCTCCTTTTTTCCACTTAGAAGTTCTCAACCTTCTTTCTGCCACAATACACCTGAGGAAGACATCACTTGCTCATGAGTAACAATAATCCCCTACCGCAGCAATTCTCTGCATGGGGAGGGAAAGGAGGAAAGGGTTCATGAAGAGGCTCTGGGGGCAGTGGGGGAAGCCACCAGGTGATTTTTGTAGCTGATCACATTTGGGCTCACTGCTGTAGTGGGAAACCCTCCTGGAATATAAGAATTTAGAATTAAACACTAGAATTTACTGCACATATAAATCCTATGGAGGCAAAGACAAGTAAAACCTTGGTAATTATGAGACCAGTTTAAACTAGAAAATCTTTGTAAAGGGATGAAAAAAGTTAAAAGTTTCAAGCATATACACTCTAATCTGACTTCTATCAGGGTGGTTCAGGGGGGACCCTAAAAGGGGCTTGTTTGTGATTCACTAATGGCTACCTTCACAAGGACACTGCATTATGCCAACCCCTGACACTTAAGACTGTTCAGGCTAGACAATCTTCACTGTACCGAGGAGTAGACTGGGGGTCAGTAAAGGGCAGAGTTGCCCCAAGTCAGTAATCTTTCCAGAGCTAGGCAGAAATTCTGGAGTCTCAGACACTACCAAATCCTTTTCTTGTAGTTAGTCCCAAGGCAGACTTCTGGTAAACTCTGGCCTATTGATCACACATTCCAAATTAGTAGAGACAGCTGCCTTTCGGGAACAAGATAGTTATAAGCAAAGAATATTGCAACTTAATGATGTGGTCAGAAATAATGAAGGTGGTCAAAAGGTACAAACTTCCAGTTATAAAATAAGTCCTAGAGATGTAATGTACAGCATGGTGACTATAGAAAATAATGCTGTAGCGTATATTTGAAAGTTAAAAGAGGAAGTCTTAAAAGTTCTCATCACAAGAAAAAAATTTTGTAACTATGTGTGGATGTTAACTAGACACTGTAGTGGCCATCTTACAATATATACATACATTGAATCATTACGTTATACACGTGAAACTAATATAATGTTATATGTCAATTATATCTCAATTAAAAAAAATTGGGGGGACTTCCCTAGTGGCACAGTGGTTAAGAATCTGCCTGCCAATGGGGGACACGGGTTCGATCCCTGGTCCAGGAAGATCCCACATGATGCGGAGCAACTAAGCCCCTGTGCCACAACTACTGAGCCTGCGCTCTAGAGCCTGCGAGCCACAACTACTGAGCCTGTGTGCCATAACTACTGAAGCCTGCATGCCTAGAGCCCGTGCTCTGCAACAAGAGAAGCCACCGCAATGAGAAGTCCTCACACCACAATGAAGAGCAGTCCCCGCTCACCGCAACTAGAGAAAGCTCGTGTGCAGCAACAAAGACCCAACGCAGCCAAAAATAAATTAATTTACAAAAAAAATTTTTTTAAGACTACAAATGAACGAGGTTTTCAGGAAATTAAACAAATGTAAGTCACTTTTCAATTTCAGGAATGTCTACATGCTGGTGTGAGGGCCCCGGGGTCTGGGAACACAGGAACTTGGTAAATCTCTCTAGATTTCCCCCACTGCCCCTAAAATAAAGACAGCGAAGAGCAGTGCCAGGGCCACCCCCCCCCCACTTCCCACAATCCCTTTCCCCTGTCCCTACCTGCAGAGAGTGTTGCATTTCAGGGCTCCAGTCCCAAAATTGTTTCCCACATAGTAAAGTCTGTCTGTTTCAGCTGCCTAAAATGTAGAGCGGGGGGAAGCTCCATTACAACCAATGTTGAAAGATAGTAAATATCTTGACTCCCTTTTCCACGTTTGTAGAAGCTTTAGAATCCAAACCACAGGTGGATCAGAATGAGAGAGCCTCTTTGAGATGATCCAGCTCCCTATCTCTAAGTGAACCTGGGGTATCCCTGGGGGAAAGGCAAGAGGACTTTTGAAAAGTCCCAGGTAGTGCTTGCTTCTAGCTGGTCTGAGAAGTTCTTGGGGGAGCTGTACCACAGAACTTGGAAGATGGGCCCAGGGCTCTCAGCACCTAGAGGCATGCAACAAAATGATTCTGCAGGCAACCCCAAAGTCCAAGCCCTTCTTGAACCTCTTTGCTCTCCTCTATCATGACTGCTCCTTATATGCTCTCAGGATCATGGAAATGGTTAATTCACTCCTCAATCAGAGCCAGGCTTTCCTGCTTCCCCTTGTTTGTCCTGGCTATCCTCTTCACCTGGAGTACTAACTTCAGCTGTTAAATCCTCCTCCATCCTTCAGGGTTCAGCTCCCATGCACCCTCCCCCAGGAAGACATTCTAGCAAGCAGAGACTTCACTGACTGAACCCACTCTGCCCTGCTCTGTACTCTCTCTCCCAGGGACTCTGAGCTTTATCTATTTCTGTATGAGTGTCCCTCACATCCAGTTCTCACCTCTCTAGAGCAGTGGTTCTCAACCCAGGGAATTACTCTGGGGATATCTAGGCATGTCTGACATTCTGTTTGCCACAACTGGGAGGTGCTCCTGGTAGCTAATGGGTAGAGGCCCGGAAAGCTGCTAAATACCCAGTGCTGCACAGGAGAGCCTCCACATCAAAGAATTATCTGGGTCAAAATGTCAATAGTGCTGAGACTGGGAAACGCTGCTCTGGAGTACAAGCTCCCTCAGAGTGGGGCCAGCTCTCACTTAGCTCTTTCCCTAGCAGCTTTCAGCCCAGGGCCACAGTGGGGCTCAATAAATGCTTGTTGAATGAACAAATGAATAAAAGGCCAGCGCTTCACCACAAGTGTGAAACTCAGTGGAACCTGTCCCCACCTGGGGCTCAAAGTTCTTCAAAGGCTCACTTGCTATCCCCCCTTTTCTCCACTCACTCCCTCCTACCTCCACCCACACCCAGGAGGCCTCCTGAGGCCTGAAGAGTGGGGGCGACTGGCCACAGCAGCACTTACCAGGATCCGCTGACTTCTCTTCCTGGGGTTTGTGGAATCATTGCTCTTGTACAAGGTAAAGCGCATGTTGCCTGGATTCTGTAGCTTCCCATTGGAGAACTGGACTGTAAGATTGCAGCCCAAGAATGAGATGAGAGCACAAGAGTATGGTGGGGAGGAAATGGATTGTCAACGGGAGGGAGTGACTGGAGGAATGGGTATGGCAAGGAGCCCCAGGTCCTGACCCAAAGGGGGACTGAAGGAGGTACTTCCTGGTCCAGGTGGGAAGAGGGGCTGGGGAAGGGCTCTGACAGGAGGGAATAACTAGGGGAATGGGGCTGACTGAGGAGACCTAGGCCAAATCTAGAAAGACAGAGGGAATCCCTGGCCAGCAGAGAGAAGGAAATAGAGCAGGTGTGAGACCTGGTGGGTGAGGAGATGACGGGCTCCTGGGTACATACAGTCCTGGAGAGGGGGTAACTGGGATTTCCTCATCCAGGTGGGAGGTGGTACCAGAAAGATGGTGCAATGACAGAGGAGCCCTGGCCGAACCCCAAGTAGTGGGGGAGACTATAAGGGATCTTAGCTCAGCTGGGAACGGGCACCCGACGGATGTGGGAAGTGGAGGGCTGTAGCGGTACCGAGACGGAAGGGGAGGAAGTTATGGGGAACTCTGCTCCAGCTTCGCAGTCCTTACCCAGTAGAGCTCTCTGGCTCTCGTCGGGCTCTCCACAGTACAGCCACCTCGCACTCGGCAACACCTCCGCCGCCATCTCGCCTCTCCAGACGCCAAGCCCAGGAGCTAAAACAACCGTGACCAGTAGCCCGTTTAAGCACACGCGGAGGAAACGCTCCGGGCCGGAAGAGGCAGGGCCTCGCCGGGCACCGCCCTGCACGCTCAGCGACGTGCCAGCAG
Organism: Delphinus delphis; assembly: GCF_949987515.2. Lineage (NCBI taxonomy): Eukaryota > Metazoa > Chordata > Mammalia > Artiodactyla > Delphinidae > Delphinus > Delphinus delphis. The sequence continues at coordinate 35,300,443 of NC_082688.1, forward strand.
GCACCGCCCCGCTCTTTCCCTGAGCTCTGAGAAGCGCCATCCCCGCCCACTCTTCGCCCCGCCCCTCCGCGCGGAGAGGCGTGGTCTCCATCCTCACCCTGTCCCGCTCCCTCCTCCGCCGGCCTCTCCAAGGCGCAGCACCTGATTGGCCCAGCACTCGGCCTGCGCATTTCAGGCTGTGTACCTCTAGGGTGAGCAGCGCACGCAAGTCTTGCCTAAATGTTGTGTGGGGTTTCTTCCTCAGCCCTGTCTAGGTAGGGTTATGGTCTGTCTCTACTACGGTGTAAATATGTCTTACTAAGATCTGAAAGTCCGAGTTCAAATTTAGAATTCTCTGATAGGCAATCCTTGAGCTCCAGCTAAATGTGGCGACTCGCGGAGAACAGCAATTCTCCAGGACCTCCTTCCACACACCTGGACATCAGTCCTTAAGCCCCAAAACTTGGTCCACAATCCTGTAAACAGCGCCATGATCAGTTCTCGGGTCTAGACGTGCATACTGTGGCTCAATCAACCCACCGAGGATGGACCAGAGGGAGAGGCCCAGCAGGCTCAAGGATTCTGGGGTGAACTAGAAGGGAAACCTAATCTGATGGGCATATCCCTTCATCCCTGTGGATTCAACCCTCCCTACTGCATGGGGAGTTATTAGAACAAAAGGAGGGTCAAAGCAGGGCCTTTGAGCCTGGACCCAAGCCAGGGCCCCTTTTGCCCAGTCAAAGGCAAATGCTGTTGAAGGGAAAGAACCGTGTTGACTAATCTCTGTTCTCCAAATTGCCTTCTTTCGAGACTCATCCTCTCCCCCCACACATACCTCCAACACAATCCGAATAACCTTAACACCTGAGCTCCCCTTTGCCTGAGCACATCACTCTTTTCTAATTACTCAATCTCAAACTTACAAAAACATTGCAAGTACAGTGCAAAGAACTTTTTTTGCCCTGAACTTTTTTGAATGAGTTACCAACCTGATGCCCCATCACCCCTGAAGATCATGTATAATATTTCCTACAGACAGGAACATCCCTCAATAGCTACAATACAGCCATCAAAATCAGGAAATTAACATTGCTGCATTACTACCATGTAATCATCATGCCCCATTTAAGTTCACCGACTGTCCCAGTAATGTTTTTATAGCAAAAGATCTTGTCCAGAATCACATGTTGCATTTAGCTGTCATAGCTCTATAGTCTCCTTCAACCCAGAACAGTTCTTCACTGACTTTGAATTTTAAATTTTAAAGTTTATAGGCCAGTTATTTTGTAGAATGTCCCTCAATCTGGGTTTATCTAATGTTTTCAAGTGATTAGTCTCAGTTTATGCATCTTTGGCAGGAATATTACAGATATGACGCTGTTCTCATTGTATCATGTCAGGTGGTAGACAATTTCGATTTGTCCCATTACTGGCTATAGTAACTTTGATCACTTTATTAAAGTGGTATTAACCAGGCTTCTCCACTGTAAAGTTTATTCTTTTCCCTTTGTAATTAATAAGTATTTTGTGGGCAGGTAAATATAGACTTAGAAAGTATCCTGTTCGTCACGCTTCCTACTTATTTAAATCAGTATGGACTTGTGGATTCCTATTTTACTCAATAGAATAGAATCTGCTACTATCATCATTTAGTTTTAAGTTCAAAATTTCCCATATTGGGCCAGTGGGAACCCCATAAGCTGGTTTCTGTGTGCTTTTAACATTTTCATATCATTTTTTTGAACATCTTTGCTTTCTGGCACAAGATATTTCAGTTGACCCTGTACTTTCCCTGCCTCAGCCCTGAAATCACCCATTTCTCCAAGTTCTGGTTTCTTTTGGTAGGGAATGGTATTTAGAGACCAAGATCTACGTGTTAGGTATGGTCTGCTTTTGGGATGTCACTCCTCCCAGGCCTGAATTAACCGAATTAGGGAATATATGTAGACACAATTTTACAACTAAAAGTGATTTATTTCTAAATCTGTATATATTGGAAACCATAAGTTCAACTCTAATTCCAGTCCATCACCATAAGGTTCATTCTGGTTTTCTTCCCCCCCATATTTATAACTTCTTTCTCTGACAGTGGGAAACCTGGTTCCAATTAGCCTTAATATATTTACTTATTTGATCAGTTCCCCTGTAAGTAACACACCTCTCATCACCATCACCCGACATGAAGGCTCTTCTTATCCCATTCAGCCTCCCACCTTGAACCAAGCCCAAGCCCCTACATGGATGCTGTATTAGTTAGGGTTCTCCAGAGAAACAGAATGAGAGAGAGAAAGAGAGAGAGAGAGAGAGAGAGAGAGAGAGAGATACAGAGAGAGATACAGAGAGAGACTGATTGATTATTATGAGGAATTGGCTCACAGGATTATGCAGGCCGAAAGTTTCTACAGTCTGCCATCTGTAAACTGGCAGGAAAGCTGGTGGTGTACTCTGAAGGCCTGAGAACCAGGGATGCTGACAGTGTAACTCCAAGACCTGAGGGCCAGAGAAGATGAGATGTCCCAGCTCACAGATGAGGAAAGAAAAACATGGGCAAATTCCTTTTCCCTCCACCTTTTGTTCTATTAAGGCCCTCAACAGATTGGATGATGCCCACCCACTTTGGGGAGGGCAATCTACTGAGTCCACTGATTAAAATGCTAATCTTATCTGGAAACACCCTCACAGACACACCCAGAAATAATATTTAATCTGGGCACCCTGGAAGCCCATCAAGTTGACACATAAAGTTAACCATCCCAGATGCCCTCCTTACTCTGATCAGGCTCTGACAACCCTCACAAGGTTGCCCCCTGCCCAGATGCCTGTCTCACCTAGCTTAGGCTCAGACACTGTATCAGGCCACCCTTTCCACATGGATAAACTTCTCATCCTCCTTGGACTCCAGTACTCTTGCTCTAGGCCACTGCAGGCTCCCCTTCCCCTCTGAGTGGAAGACTACCCACCAAATGGCTTTCAGATTGAACTGCTTAGGAAGGGAAAAGGAAGAAGGAAAAAAAAATCTTAATTGTCTAACTATTTGCCTGTCTCCCCCATTGGAGACAGACTCATTTGGAGTTAAACAATAAACAGATTTGTTTGTTTTGTTCACTGCCATATCTTCAGCTCCTGGAGCAGTGTCTGGCACATCGTAGACCCTCAATAAATGTTGAATGAATGAGTGACAAGGCAAGGAATGAGTCTGAATCATCACAAATCCTAGGAGCCTAGCATAGGGACTGGAGCTCAAAGACACTAAAGTTGCTTAAATTTAACTAGCATTGAGTTTACAAATAGCAGATTCTCCGTAAACATTGGTTGGTTGAATGAAAACATGAACAGTTAAATCAAAGTTAACAAGTGACAGGTGACTTCCTTGGTGGTCCAGTGGGTAAGAGTCTGCACTCCCAGTGCGGGGGGGTGGGGGGCCGTGGGCCAGGTTCGATCCCTGGTGGCTGAACTAGATCCCGCATGCATGCTGCAACTAAGACCCAGCGCAGACTAAAAAAATAATTTAAAAAAATATTTTTTAGGGCTTCCCTGGTGGCGCAGTGGTGGAGAGTCCGCCTGCCGATGCAGGGGACGCGGGTTCGTGCCCCGATCCAGGAAGATCCCACATGCTGCGGAGCGGCTGGGCCCGTGAGCCATGGCCGCTGAGCCTGCGCGTCTGGAGCCTGTACTCCGCAACGGGAGAGGTCACACAGTGAGAGGCCCGCGTACCGCAAAAAAAAAAAAAAAAAAAAAAAAATTTAAAAAAGCTAACGAGTGACAAAGAAGACAGAAGTGGATACAAAGAATCAATTATAGTTCTTGAGAGCAGTGTCCTGGCCCCTCCTGATATAGGGACATATTATATGTCCCTTGCTACTCGAAGTGTATGATCTTTGGGCCAAGAGCATCAACATCACCTGGGAACTCGTTAGCACTGCAGAATATCCTGCCCTATCAAATCTTCTGAATCAGAATCTGCACTTTAACAAGATCCCTAGATAACTAATGCGCCCTTCAAGTTTGTGGAGCACTGCTGTACAAGAACGTTTCCCTTTTAAGGCACATCTTTACCAGTCAAAGTCTGTGAAAGCCCTCAGAATTTGCCACTTTACAGCTGAGTGGAAGAGTGAAGACTATGACACATGGGTTGAGAGCAAAGGCTCCCAGAATTACCACAGGCAAGAATTCAAAGTGACAGACTGTCAGGAGAAGGAAAGTATCTGTCAGGAGAAGGAAAGTATTAATGGCAAGGTGATTGGGAAGGGGACTGTAGTATACCCCTATATTGCTTAACTATTTAACAATGATTCTAAATACACAGATACCATATACATATACATACATGCATACATAACTGTGATGGGGCAAGGTGGAGGGAGCCCTACTCAGGCAGTGACCAAAATGCCAAAAGCTATAGTGACCTCTTCTAAATTACAGTTAGGGATAATCACAGGCAGGATTTACCACAAAACGTTTGTTTGTAAATTTGGAGACTTCTGGAATTCTCTCTTGGCATTATTTTTCAGAGGAGGAAAATGATTTTTTGAAAGTAAGGAACTGGAGGGTTCGGGTGGGGTCAGGCAGAGCCCTCCTTTCCTGGGGTAATACCTCCATCTGCTGGCGTCTCCGGATATCACTAGCAAAGACGTGAAGGCAGGTCAGGTCATTTGCTGTAACTCACATAGAGCTTTCAAAACTGTATCTTCTGCTTCTCTGCCTCTCTTTTTTATTCCTTTGTCTCTTTTTCTGTGTTTGTCTCCCTCTCCTGTTCTTCCCTCTCTTCCCTTTCCTCTTCCTTTATATTCCTGATGCAGACGCTGCTTGCATACCTATAGACATGGATGACTTATTCCTTATAAAGCAGACTTTTCACCTTGGACAGATTTTTCCTTACACAAAGCTGAATCTGCCTTTTGTAGCTTCCCCTGTAGTTCTAGTTCTGCTCTCTAGGACCACACAGAGCATGACCAACTCCTCTGCCCTGAATCCTTCAAAAGCCTGAATACTCTGATCATGCTTTCCACTTATCTGCTCCTCTCCTTCTCAGCAACTCCCCCCAGCCCCTTGGCTAATTCCCACACCAAAGTTTCTAGGTCTCTCCTCATCCTGGTTACCACTGCTGGACACACACCAATAGCTCTGTATCCTTCTCGCACTGTGGGACCCCACACAGATCAATACATTAGCTCTGGACTGGGTAACACAGAGCAGAAAGGATCCATCACCTCCCTTGTGCTACTTGCCATGCCTCTCCTGATGAAACCAATAAGTGCTTTTATTCTAAACATCTATACTGTTTGGTTAACTTATTTAGGGTTAACAATAAACAAAAATTCTTGACTTTGCTTCTGCTAAGTCACATCATCCCTGCAATTTTTTAAAAACAAAGATTCAGACCTTAAATGAAGGCCTGTTAAATTTAATTGTGTTAGATTCAGCCTGTTCAGATTTTTTTTTTTTTTTTTTTTTTTTTTGCGGTACGCGGGCCTCTCACTGTTGTGGCCTCTCCCGTTGCGGAGCACAGGCTCCGGACGCACAGGCTCAGCGGCCATGGCTTACGGACCCAGCCGCTCCGCGGCATGTGGGATCTTCCCAGACCGGGGCAGGCGGACTCTCAACCACTGCGCCACCAGGGAAGCCCCTGTTCAGATATTTTAATTTTCCCCAATAACATTTATGAATTTTAAAAAATTATCAAACCAATACATATTTGATGTCCAATATTGAGGAAAACATAGAAAAATATAAAGAATGCAATTATACTGACCCACGGTCCCTTCCCCACCTGAAGGCAAACATTGTTAACATGGTTTTATTATTTTCTACATTTTTCTGCGCATATGTATATTTATATAACTGGTATAATATTGTATTCAATTTTGTATCCTTTTAGAAATTAACATTATCTTGTAAGCATTTTCTCAAATCTCACATGATAGTACATTGAATGTTGTCACAGAGTTTATGTATCCAATCCTCTAGTAGAACACTTAACCTGTTTCCAATTTTTTCACTGTTATGTGGAATATTTCAGTGAATTTTTAAAGCATAAAACTGCTTTTTTGGATGGATTCCTTTGGATAGAGTCCTAAGACTTGCATTAATGAATCAAAGAGCATGAACATTTAAAAAAAGATTCTTAACACATCCTGCCAAATTTTTCTCCAGAATATTTTCAGATCTTTTACAAATCCTGATTCTAACGCTATCCAAGGCACTTTGGAAGATATAAGAATGAAAATACACTATCCTTGCCCTCAGGAATTAACTTCCTAGGAGGAACACAAAAATGGAAAAAAGCACGCTCGCTCGAGGGTAGATACTGTTAAGTCTCTACAACTTCTCTTTTCAGTTCTGTCAGTTTTATTGCCTTTATTTGTTTTGAACCTTTGTTATTAGGATGGTGGTCATTCAGGCTTGTCCTCTCTTCTTGATGGATTAACACTTTTATCATTAGAATTTTCCTCTATCTCTTATAATAGACCTTGTCCTGAAGTCCACTTTAGCTGATATTAGTAATACTTCACTGTATGAATATAACCACATTTTACTTATCCACTCATCCATTGATAGACATGTGGGCCGCTGTCATGTTTTAGATATTATGAACAATGCTGCTATGAACATGGGTGTAGAAATATCTCTGAGACGCCACTTTCAAGGATTTTTGGTACATATCCAGATGTAGACTTGCTGGATCATATGGTAATTCCATTTTTAATTTTTTGAGGAACCGCCTTACTTTTTTCCATAGCAGCTGTACAATATTAAGCCTTACTTTTTTCCATAGCAGTTGTACAATGTTATATTAATGTAATATTAATATTATACATATATTATATTAATGTAATAATGTTAAATTACTACCAACCGTGCACAAGGGTTCCAATTTCTCCACATTCTTGCCAACACTTGTTATTTTTAATTTTTTTGATCGTAGCCATCCTAATGGGTATGAGGTGGTGTTTCGTAGTTTTGATTTGCATTTCCCTAATGATCAGAGATGTTGAGCATCTTTTCATGTGCTTATTGACCATTTGTATATCTTCATTGGAGGGATATACATTCAACTTCTTTGCCCATTTTTGAGTTATGTCTTTTGGTTGTTTTGGTTGTTAAGTTTTACTTCTCTATATATTTTGGATATTAATCCTTTATCAGATATATGATTTGCAAATATTTTCTCCCATTCTATGGGCTGCCTTTTTACTCAGTTGATTTTGATGCACAATACTTTAAATTTTTCATGAAAGTCCAGTTTGACTATTTTTCTTTTGCTATCTCTGCCTTTGGTGACATAGCCAGGAAATTATTGCCAAATCCAATGTCATGAAGCTTTTATCCTATTTTTCTTCTAAGAGTTTTATAGTTTTGGGTCTCACATTCAGGTCTTTGATCCATTTTGAGTTAATGTTTGTATGCGGTGTTAAGTAAGGGTCCAATTTCATTATTTTACTTGTGGATATTCAGTTTTCCCAGCACCACTTGTTGAATAGACTGAACTTTCCCCATTAAATGGTCTTGGCATCCTTTTCAAAATTCATTTGACCATATGTATATGCAACGGTTTATTTCTGGGCTCCTTGTTTCATTCCATTAGTCTATACATTAGTCTTTATGATAGTACCACAGTTTTGATTACTGTGGCTTTCTAGTAAGTTTTGACATCAGGAAATGTGAGTCGTCCAGCTTTGTTCTTCTTTTTCAAGATAGTTTTGTCTATTTGGGATCCCTTGAGATTTCATATGAATTTTAGGATGGGTTTTTCTATTTTGGCAAAACATCGTTGAGAGTTTTTATAGAGATTGCATTCAATCTATAGATTGCTTTGGGTAGCATTGACATCCTAATAATATTAAGTCTTCCAATCTATGAACATCGAATGTGTTTCCATTAATTCTTCTTTCAGTAACATTTTGTAATTTTCTTTGTACCAGTCTTTACTTTTGGTTAATTCCTAAGTATTTTATTCTTTTAGATGCTATTGTAAATGTCATTTTCATAATTTCCTTTTGAGATTGTTCATTGTTAATGTATAAAAATGCAACTAATTTTTGTATGTTGACTTTATAACTTGTACTTTGCTGAATTTATTAGCTCTAACAGTTGTGTGTGTGTAATCTTTAGGATTCTCTACATATAAGAATATATCATGTGCAGAGATAATATTACGTCTTCCTTTCCAAGTTGGATGTCTTTTGTTTCTTTTTCTGCCTAATTGCTCTATCTAGACATTCTAGCATTATGTTGAATAGAAGTTGTGAAAGTAGGCATCTGTGTCTTTTTCCTGATCTTAGAGGAAAGGCTTAAAGTCTTTCACCAATGTGTATGTTTGCTGTGTGTTATCATATATGGTTTTTATTATGCTGAAGTAGTTTCCTTCTATTCCTAGTTTGTTGAGTGTTTTTAAAAGGGTGTTGAATTCCGTTGAATGCTTTGTGTGCATCATTTGAGATGATCATGTGATGTATTACACTGATCAATTTTCACATATTGAACTATCCTTGCATTCCAGGAGTAAATCCGACTTGGCCATGGTGTATAACCCTTTTGATATGCTGCTAAATTTAGTTTGCTAATATTTTATTGTGAGTTTTTGCATTAATGTTCATAAGGGATATGGATCTGTAGTTTTCTTGTAGTGTCATTGTCTGGCTTTCATTTTTCCTGGCTATTCTTGCAATATTATCCTCTCTTATGAATTTAGAATCAGTGTCTAGTTTCCAAAAGTATCTTTTTTTGTTGTTATTGTTGCTTTGATTTTGTATTAGCTATAGGGTGATCTTTATTTGTCATTTCCCCTCAAATTAGGGAAAGATTATGCTTAAGAGAAGTGAGATGGTTCTATTCATTCTGGTTTTTGACTATTAGGTTTGTATGTTAGTTTCTTTTTTTTTTTTACCATCTTTATTGGAGTATAATTGCTTTACAATGGTGTTAGTTTCTGCTGTATAACAAAGTGAATCAGCTATACATATACATATATCCCCATATCTCCTCCCTCTTGCGTTTCCCTGCCACCCTCCCTATCCCACCCCTCTAGGTGGTCACAAAGTACCGAGCTGATCTCCCCGCGCCATGCGGCTGCTTCCCACTATCTGTTTTACATTTAGTAGTATATATAAGTCCATGCCACTCTCTCACTTCATCCCAGCTTACCCTTCCCCATCCCCGTGTCCTCAAATCCATTCTCTACATCTGTGTCTTTATTCCTGTCCTGCCCCTAGGCTCTTCAGAACCTTTTTTTCTTTTAGATTCCATATATATGTGTTAAGCATACGGTATTTGTTTTTCTCTTTCTGACTTACTTCACTCTGAATGACAGTCTCTAGGTCCATCCACCTCACTACAAATAACTCAATTTTTTTCTTTTTGTGGCTGAGTAATATTCCATTGTATATATGTACCACATCTTCTTTATCCATTCATCTGTTGATGGATACTTAGGTTGCTTCCATGTCCTGGCTATTGCAAACAGAGCTTCAATGAACATTGTGACACATGACTCTTTTTGAATTATGGTTTTCTCAGGGTATATGCCCAGTAGTGGGATTGCTGGGTTGTATGGTAGTTCTATTTTTAGTTTTTTAAGGAAACTCCATACTGTTCTCCATAGTGGCTGTATCAATTTACATTCCCACCAACAGTGCAAGCCGAAAGTACTTTAGTGATACTTTTATTGGGAAATTTATAGCTTAATTTAGGAATAATTTTGTCAATGAGTTGAAAACTCAACCTAAAAATCCTGGTTTTCAGGCTTCCCTGGTGGCACAGTGGTTGAGAGTCTGCCTGCCGATGCAGGGGACGTGGGTTCGTGCCCCGGTCCGGGAAGATCCCACATGCCGCGGAGCGGCTGAGCCCGTGAGCCATGGCCGCTGAGCCTGCGCGTCCGGAGCCTGTGCTCCGCAACGGGAGAGGCCACAACAGTGAGAGGCCCGCGTACCGAAAAAAAAAAAAAAAAAAAAAATCCTGGTTTTCATATATACTACTAAAATAATAAAGGTCATTATAAAAATTAAATTAATACATAAGTATGTAAAGGCTAAAAATTAAGAAGGCCCTCTTAAAATATTTCCTTATCATCACCCCCTCCTAACTTCCCTTCACTGAGGCAATTTTTACAAACAGTTTGATAGTATCCTTTCATACTTAGCCATACATTTACAAGCTTTTATGTGTACATCCACACGCAGGGTTTTTCTGGTTTTGTTTTGTATGTATATGGGATCATTAGTAATAAAGGAGCCATAATACATACTCAGTGTATATCAATGTATTGTAATCCTCTATGGATGCACATTCACATTGTTTCTTTTTTTCTTCCACTAATAAAGCTTGATCAAAGTCTCGTGCATACTTTTCCACATTTGTTTATTTAAGTAGAATTTCTAGAAAGGAATTGCCAGCGAGAAGGTAATGAATGCATAATTTAAAAATTTGAAGATACCAAGTTATCTCCTGAGAACAGCAGTGATACTCCCAACAACGATACAGGATGGGACTTTTTTCACACGCTCTCCTAAGTACTAAACGTACAAATCTTTTTAATTTTTGCCACTCTGTATATATGAGATAACATCTAGTTCACAGTATGTCTGTAAGGGTCACATATGTTAAAGGACCTCTCACGTTGCCTAGCTTACTGTCAGCACTTTTTTTTTTTTTTTTTTTAAGCAGCCCAATCTGACAGTAAAATACATGCAAGGGCAATAAAATGTCAGGGAATCTTAATGAACACAATTTACCATCAGACTTCGTTGAGGCCGTAAAGAAAAAAACCCCAACCCCAATATTGCAAGGACAACATTTCCAACGTGTATGGTCTGAAGGGATGGATCAGCTCTAATGATAACTGGGTGTTGAGTTCTGAAGAAGTGGGGTGTTCCCTTTTAAAAATAGTCTTCCCCCCCAAACCCACCCCCCCAAAAAACAACCGAACTGCGTTCCCCAGCCTGCCTTTGTCTCCGGAGCCACGCCGAGCTCCCGACGGCTCCCGCCGCGGAAGGCCCCTTACGGACTTGTCTGCTCTTCACATGGGGAAGGTGGGCTTCTTTCTGCCGTCGGAGGCGCCGGGGCCGGTGTACCTAAGGGTTCGGGCTCTCCGTCCGAGCGTGCACCTGGGAGCCCGGGAGCCGCACGGACCTTGCTCTTTTCTGACATTGTCCCACCGAAGTCCGCAACTCTTCCACGTTTCCCATTCTGTTCATTGGGAGACTGGTTCAGGAGACTGCAGGCTTATTTGACCTGCGGCACGGAATGCGGAGCGAAGTGCCAGACTTCTCAGTCCCCAGCCCTTGGAGACGCCGCCACCGGGACTGGACGTGGCGCGGTGTCGGACCCAACTGCCGTCATATGGATGGCATTTTTGGTTCAGCGTCTTTAGCCTGGATTTTGGCTTAATTCAACCTAAACAGCGTCTTGGAATTTTATTTTTTTCCAAAGCCTACGAGGTCCCGCGAAGGGAATTCGCGTTGGAGAGGGAGCCCGGTGTCACCAAAGAGGGAGCCGGGCGCCGTGAGTGTGGGGAAATCCTTCAGGTCCAGCCAGCAGTGGGACACTACCTCGCGGGCTCGCCTCACACCCGGCTCAGACCTCAGGCAGTCGTAGTTGTGACTGGTGGAATGAGGCGGAAAACCCGGGGGCCTCCACCACAGCGGGTCTGGATTGGCTTCGGCACACAGTCGCTTGTCTGTAGTCCAATCCTAGAGTCGCTTAGTGATAAATCCCGCTTTAAAAGGCGTTTGATAACAGTTTTACGTGTTGTAAGGCATACGGTGATTGGCTGCAGGGCTCACGGATTCGCTCGGTAGTAAACACAGCGAGGCTCCTGGGACCGCGGATTGGTCAGTGTTCCCGGGGCCGAATAAATTCCGCCGGATTCCGCGCGCTGGCTGGCGGCACATCTACCCTGGCCCCGCCGCTTCCGCTTCTGATTGGCTGTAGCGCGGCCGGAGGGGAGGAGAAAAGCCGCGGAGTAGGCGATCTCGTGTTGCGTCACTTCCGTTTACTGTGGGCCGCTGCCGTGGTATTCTCAGAGTGCGGCGGCGAACGGGCTGAAGCAGCCGGAGGACGAGAGGCGGGGTGGGCGGAAGGGGGAGGAAATCCCATCACTGGGGCGCCAGCCTGGACGTTCCCGCCTCCTCCGACACTGTCGGGTCCGATCGGAGAAGGGTCACCGCCTCCTCCAGCGAGAAGGGGGGCGGAGTCCGGCTCAGGTGAGGCAACCCTGTCAGCGCGAGCCGTGGTGGCGCGCGCGGGCGCGCTCACGTGGAGACAGTTGGGCTCTGGGGGAGCTGGATGGGCGGCGCGAGCAGGGTCTAGTCCAGGCGTCGGGGCGCGCGCAGACGCGTACCGGTTCCCCTCCATCCCCCCACCCCCGCCTACCTTGTCAGTCTTTCTGAGGTGGTATTGTTACCCTCGGAACGGAGGGGCCAGGCGGGTGGAAGGCGTGTTCTTCTGCGCAGGCGTCCCCCGTGTCCTGACGCCAGACTGTAGGTCCAGCCGGTGGGGCGGGGCTCTTGCACCCTCGGATCTGCGGGCCTGCGACGTTGGTTGCTGGGATCGGGTGGGGAAGTCTTGGGACCAACAGCCTGGCGGGGTGAATAGAGGATCTGCGGGATGGGGTCGGGTGCCTCTCTCGCCCCCATCCTGGGTCTGTTTGAGCGACGAGGTTTCATTTACACCAGAGCAAGGCCGAGGCGGTCTGGAATGGGGAACCGGAGGCTGACCCTTGGAGGGGTGGAGCCAGTGTTTTGGAATGCCCCAACTTACCAGAGGACTACAGTGTTTATAGGCTATTATTGAATGGCCTCTGCTTCCAGGCTTCGTGCTAGGAGCTGTGGGGGATGCAGTGGTAAGAACAGCCTTCTGCCCTCCTCCCCTTGTTTGGAGGACATGCAGATTTATACTTAAATACTAACCTTAGGCAGTGAGTTAAGGGGGGTCGAAGGTTAGTTTTTCTTCTCTTCCAAAAAAGGTCGTTTGTTATTAAGTCAGTGTGCATTCTGGCATCGTGGAGGGTACTGTGGAAGCTAATTTCTGAATAGGACACAAATCCTAAATATTTAGTTTGGAGGAAAAATTTTAGGTAAAGGCGCAGTGAAATCTTGAGTACTAAGTAGTATGGTTGGGTTCTGGTTAATTTTAATGAATTGAAGTAAGAAACCCTTCACCTTCAAGAACTGAAGCAGAAATACTTCCGAAATATGTTCATACACTTTTCAGTTGTAGTAGGTAGAAGATATTACATACATTAGGATCTTTCTTTAGAGGCTGAAGAGAATGCTGTGCCTTAGACATCACTGATGATTTGTTATCCTTGTAGGGGCTGTTGTGCCTTAGATAATTTAAAAAAGGTGGGCTAGGTGCCTCACCGTTTTCTGGAGAAAGTGCATTCAGTGTTGTGATTTTGGTGGTGAGGTTGATAAGCTAAAAGATTAGCGGCGGGGGAAAAAGACCAGGTGGGGAGAGGAGAGAGAATTTTAGAGAAAAGCCCCTAAACCAAGGGAAGGCCTCCTACTATTACTTTAGTCCCCTCTGGAAATCCCAGAAAACTTGGGAAGACTGGCCTCACCACCACTGTCAGGTTGGTGACCTGCCAGGTAAGACTAACTCGTTGAGGACCTGTTCGGGCTCTTGCGTTTTGCTAAATAAATGAACCAGGACTTTTTAAAGAGTCCTGAAGTCAGCATGTTTTCTTGATTTGCTTTTTCTCTCCTAAAAGTTGTGTCAAAGCATGGTATAGTTAGCTGGGGATACTGGCAAGCTGTATTCTTCCTATTTGAGGTGTCTAGCAAAATTCTAAAAGAGAGAAGATTTGGAAGAAAAGCATCTTAGAGTGGGGTGTTTTCCTAAGCTTAGGGGTCAGTGCTCTCAAAAGAGACTTTGTCGTAAGGCTATCACAAGTAGTTGAAGTTATTAAAAAAAAAATCAGTTGGATACAAAATGCATGTAAATGTTTAGTATTTAAAGTATTTAGCATGAATTATGTTGAATTGGAGTTCTTTAGCGTGGGTAAGACTTAAAAATAGCTTGTGTACAGTGAGAAATGACAAAGTTTGCTGTAGTGCTGACAGAATCTTGAATCTGCCTCAGTTTCTCCTTGGAAAGGGAAAAGAAAAACCCAAGGTATTGATTCCATGTTAGTCTTCAACTTTTATTTTTTTAATATAAATTTGTTGTAAACGAATACTTTTCCTGTTTGTCAGTTTTAAGCATATGAGTTCTCTTTGACTGTACTTAACATTTCTCAAATATGGATGTTGTCTAGTAGAGCCAAATTTTGTTAGTGTAGCAGGTGGGATGGAATGTAACACCACACGGCACCTTTTGTCTAAGTATGAGGTGAACTCATGCTAAAAGACCAGCTGTTTCTGAGTGAACTATTGTTCTTACAGTTGTTTTCATCATTGTCATTACTGAGTAGTGGCTTTTAATCTCCAGATTCCAATTTTGGGAGGTGCTTTTCATTTGATTAATTATACATCTATTTACTAAAAGCTTTGATTTATCTTTCTGACAGCTCAGATTAGGAATTGTGTTAGAGTACTGACATTTTATTGTAATATAGATAGATTACTGTCTTAGTATCTAAGATTATTTTATCTGTACATAATTTTCCTTGTGATATTCTAACATACTTGAATGATATGTTTAAGGTTCCAGTATTTCCTTGATTCTAAACCACATTTTGTTCACATTTTAATCTTGAGGACAGGATGCCATAAGTAAGCATTATACCATAGCTTAACTGGCATTGTTTTTCCCCCCGCAATGTTACATGAGATAGTGTTGCACTTGATAATCACTGGCATCTTAGATTTAATGAAACTTGGTGCAATTAAAAGACTTTTGTATCCAACTAATTCATTGTTAATTGTAAGCAATTAATTTTCCAAATCTGCACTCTGAAGAAAGTTTGCTATTGAAAGGAATCCTATTGGAAGTAATATTTTTTCCTTATTCAGAGGGGAATTAACGAACTGTTTTGTTTCTTTGACAAATTTTAAAGGATGATTGCTGGGTCTGCTTTTTGGAAACTGTACTTGGTGTTTTGTTACTTTGTATACTTGATAACAGTTTACAAATGCTTTATTTCCAGCTTAAGTTTAAAATGATTAGGGTGAATTGTTCCCCCCTTTCTTCCATACATGATATTGTTAACTTGGTGTAATTGATTTTTCAGTACATCTAAATTAGTTATAATTTAAAATATACTCAGCTGTCTTCCTCTAAAAATATAAGACCTTCAATTTTAAAGGTCTTTGAAATACAAGTCCTTCTGTTTTAGTCTACAGAGAGGATTTGAGGAAGGAGGACAGGGAGAAGAAAACCCACTGTTCTGGGGTTCAGTTTTGAGAGGAATGTACAGATGGTACAAAAATCTAAACACATGTAGTAACATACACTGTATTTTATTTTGAGTAGAATGTCAAAAGCAACTTAGCAGGTGAAGTATCAGTCACTTAGCAGGTGAAGTATCAGTCACTATTGATTTGATAAATTACTCAGAAGTGAAGGAATATACTACTTTGAAGGTAAACTAGGTATAAGAAATGAATTAAATCCATTTTTCATCTTCTCTCCTGGAAAGGCATCATCAATAATTGTGTCTCCAATGCTTCAGCATGGCTTTCTTCTTGATAGAAGTTTAGTTTTTTTCCTTAAGAAATACGTATCTTGATCTGTCAGGGGTGCAAGGCAATAAAAGCTATTTTTAAAAATTGCTGAAAAGGTTGTGTGTGGTGGAGGCAACTGGGATGTGTGTCAGGCAGCATTTTCTAAATAATAGAGGGAAAATATATTTAGACTGTTAAAACAGATGTTAAAATATAGTCTCAAATATATAAACAGCTAAAAGAAGCCATTGATGGATGGTTCCTATAGATTTTTGGGTACCTTTGTGAAGTTTGTATGCTCTTTAGAGCGTTAAGTGGCTACAGATGTTCTTTTATCTGGACAATCAGCTGGCTGGCTAGTCATTTTAAGTTTTAGGAAAATGTAGTACCCGAGACAGGGAAATTTCTAGAACAGTTACAGTGCAAGTGTAAAGTTCTAAATAGGATAAAGCAGTGAAGTTTGTCATAAATTATTATTATTTTTTTTTTTTGCGGTACGCGGGCCTCTCACTGTTGTGGCCTCTCCCATTGCGGAGCGCAGGCTCAGCGGCCATGGCTCACGGGCCTAGCCGCTCCGCGGCACGTGGGATCTTCCCGGCCTGGGGCACGAACCCGTGTCCCCAGCATCGGCAGGCGGACTCTCCACCACTGCACCACCAGGGAAGCCCCTGTCATAAATTATTTTGAAGTTGAAGTGCAATGCTGTCAGACTCTCATGTAACTGACTGTCTTGAGCATGCCCATCTATCAGACAGCATTCTGCCGGTGGGCCACCACCTTGGCTGACCACCTCCCTGACAGGTTTGGGCAGACCAAGATCTTCCCCTTATTACAGGTGATCCTGCCACCAGGAATGCATTCTGTCACCCAGCCCCTCTTCTCCCCAAGGCTCTGCTCCCTGATTCTTGTTTGGCACCAGCCTCATGGAAGGCAGGGTTGGGAGGAGCCAGTGGTAAGGAGCAGTGGGAGGAGAAGGCAAAGCTTATCTTGCATCCTGCTGACCTTCTAAACTGGGGTCTGTTATCACTGGTGAAGGCTTGGCAGTGTGGGCTGTGGTGGTGGTGGCGGTGGCGTGTAGCATTGGTAATAAGGGAGGATTTGAGGAAGAAAAGAGACGAAAAGCCCCTCCTGCCAGCTTTTCCAGAATCCTTGCTCTAATTTTCACTCCCTTAGCTGTTATTTTACACACCTGTCTTTTCACTCAGTTCCAATCCTTGACCCTGACCCTGCTTTTCAGCTTCATCCCCTCACTCCCTCCAATTGCCTGATCCTTATTCCTAGCCTTTGCTCACACTATTAATTGCTTACTGTCTCTCCTCTGAATATCCTGTCATCAACCACTGGGCCCATGTCTTCCTGGGGGCTACTCCCATTACTGCAAAGTGAAGTTTTGTGGATGGACCTAGGATCATATCTCTTATCCTTCACTTGCTGTACTAGTTGGGTGATGTTGGCCCTAGGCATGAGGAAGACAGTCACTGCTTGATCATCATCCATAAGAGAGAATATATGTAAAATACCTACAGGACCTCGCTCTTAGTAGGCATTCAACCCTTTCATCCAACTAATCGAAGTATAGTGGTAAGTGTGGTGCAGTGTTACTTACACTGCACAGGTGCTTTGACCTGTTTGCTAACATAGTAACAGGTTAAAGGCATACTTTGTGAGTGGTCTTGGAAGGTGATATTGCTGAGAAAATGCTAAGTGATTTATTTTGCAAACTTGAGTAGCACAGTATATGTATAAATCAAAGGCTGCCTTTACGCTGAAGTCCCATTTATCCTATATTTTTAAAGAATGAGATTGCAGGGAATTCCCTGGCGATCCAGTTTTTAGGACTCCATGCTTTCACTGCCGAGGGCCCACGTTCAGTCCCTGGTTGGGAAACTAAGATCCTGCAAGCCACGCAGTGCGGCCAAAAACAAACAAAAAACAACCACCACCCGAAACCGAAACAAAACAAAAAAAGAGATTCCACATACATGCGCTTTCTATATATGTAAAAATTTAGGGCTAATAGCCCCAGTACGTGCTGCTGGGCCCCTTTTCTCCCTTAGTGCATCAGCTGTCTCTTTTTGCAGCTTAATTAATTAATTAAAAAATAATTATTAAAAAAAGACTATGTGAGGGCTTGAGGTACTTCCCTGTGAGGAAATCTTTCATACATAGGCTTTGACCTTTATTTTGGATATTCTGAGACTTTTTCTTTCTGGCTTTTGGCTGATTGTAGGGATAGTTGTGACTCTCAGAAAAATGACTGTTGGGTAATATGGTGTTACATTTCACCTAAATACAAAATTCATTCAAGATAATTTACGGAGTTTTATATCAGGCACTTTTGAAGAGAGAGAGAAATTATAGTCCCTGGAGTCAACAAGAAGTTTTAGTAGAAGCATTTTGACTTTGCACTAGAATATAAGTAGGTCACTAATAACTTTTCTTATTCAAGCTGAATTATGAAGTTTTAGGTCAGCTAATCCCTAGGAATTTTTTTAAAGAAATTTATGTATTTATTTATTTTTGGCTGTGTTGGGTCTTCGTTGCTGTGCACGGGCTTCCTCTAGTTGCGGCAAGCAGGCTTCTCATTGCTGTGGCTTCTCTTGTTGTGGAGCATGGGCTCTAGGCGCACGGGCTTCAGTAGTTGTGGCACACGGGCTCAGCAGTTGTGGGTCGTGGGCTCTAGAGCACAGGCTCAGTAGCTGTGGCACACAGGCTTAGTTGCTCCACGGCATATGGGATCTTCCTGGATCAGGGCTCAAACCTGTGTCCCCTGCATTGGCAGGAGGATTCTTAACCACTGCAACACCAGGGAAGTCCAGCCCTAGGAATTTTGAACTGGAAAACAAGCTGGTAAAGTGGGAGAGCTGGAGGGTAGGGTGAGATGGTAAGGGCTTCTGGCATTAGCTTGACATCCCCAGTCATGCTCACTTTTAGTCATTGATGGATTTCCTTTTTTTTTTAAGATTTATTATTTATTTATTTTATTTATTTTTGGCTGTGTCGGGTCTTAGTTGCGGCACGCAGGATCTTTTGTTGTGGCACGTGGGCTTCTCTCTAGTTGTGGCGTGCAGGTTTTCTTTCTCTAGTTGTGGCGTGCAGGCTCCAGGGCACCGTGGGCTCTGTAGTTCTGGTGCGCAGGTTCCAGGTCATGTGGGCTCTCTAGTTGAGGTGCTCGAGCTCAGTAGTTGTGGCTCGTGGGCTTAGTTGCCCCGCAGCATGTGGGATCTTAGTTCCCTGACCAGGGATCAAACCCACGTTACCTGCATTGTAAGGCAGATTCTTTACTGCTGGACCACCAGGGAAGTCCTGATTTCCTTTTTAATACACTTAATCTGTCCAATTTCTGAGCTGCCCTGACACAGCAGAACCAGAGAGACTATAAAATTAGTCATGCTGACAGATGCGGTAGCTGGGGTTAACCTTGGGCGCCTGTGTGCCTACGTAGTCCCACTTAGTTGATCAGACCAGAATATGGATGAATGTTCTAGGACTCCAGAACTTGTAACCCCATCAAAAATCCTAGCCTGCTTGACTGGGACCTTGCCTAGTTTTGTTCTCTTACATTTATTTTCACTTACGTCATCTCTACAAGTGGAGGCAAAGTTCTGTTTAGTTATTTTTCTGGTAGGGTTTTATCTAGATTAGGGATATTGAACGTTAAGAGTTCTTAGAATGTTAAGATGCTTCTTGCAGGTGTAGCCTTGCAGGTCCTGCCTGGCAGATCAGCAGCAAATCACTTGATATGTTGTAGATGATGTTTGAGTATGGGTGTACATTTCTTTATGAACTAAGTATATTATTGAAAAGCATGTGGGTAGGTCAATATATAAGTCAAACAGTTTAAAATGTGCTATTAACTGGCTTGTTCCCCTAGAACACAAATGAACTTTTTTATTAGTCTAAGTAAAGCACTATTAGGAAAGTAAGTCTATTGAGAAAAGTCAACTCTTGATTATTCATGTTAATGTAATAAGCAGTGGTATAAATATATTTTCTTAATTATATTTAGTTTGCAAATTTCTAAAACTCTGTTCCTGTATAAAAAATATTGTAGTGTACACTTGCTTTGGGTCAAAGTTACAAGTTGATAGATTACTTGCTGTATATCCTCCTGCCATATAGGCTTATAGTCACATTTTGAAATCTTTTAAAGAGACCTGGGGCTTCCCTGGTGGCTAAGTGGTTAAGAATCTGCCTGCCAATGCAAGGGACACGGCTTCGAGCCCTGGTCCAGGAAGATCCCACATGCCGCAGAGCAACTAAGTCCGTGTGCCACAACTACTGAGCCTGTGCTCTAGAGCCCATGAGCCACAACTGCTGAAGCCCGTGTGCCTAGAGCCCATGCTCTGCAACAAGAGAAGCCACCACAATGAGAAGCCCGCGCCCCGCAACGAAGAGTGGCCCCCACCCACTGCAACTAGAGAAATCCCACGAGCAGCAACGAAAACCCAACGCACTCAAAAATAAATAAATAAAAAATTTTTAAAATTATTAAAAAAAGAAAAAGAGACCTGAAGCTTTTTCCCTTGGTTTGAAGGCTTCAAACAGGCAGCTTTTGGTAAAACACTTACCTTCTCAGCATGAACTCTTTTATAGCTTTTAGACTGGATCTCTGAGTTTGCTAGAGATGCTTGTGAGTTTTGAATAACCATGATCTTGATTCATGATTCCCTTCCATCACAGTGGAGAGTAACACATTTCATACCTCTCAAACTAACTGAATTTTAAAAATACACTTTCTAGATCCAAAACTGTTTCAAGATAGCCATGTTGTTTAGATTTTTTTAAGATTGCGATTTGAACTTCACTGTGTGACAGAGATCCAGCATGAACCAGGTTAAAGTAAAAGGGGAATTTGTTGGCTCATGAAATAGAAAGTCCTAGGGTCATGCTAACTACAGTCATGGCTGGATCCCATGGTCTTGATGTCATCAGGACATTCATTGTCTTTGGTATTGCTTCCTTCTTTGTTGGCTTCATTCTCAGATAGGCAAAAATTGCCACCATCAGCGTTAGATTTACATCTCTCTCACAGCTTGCAATCTGGGTGAAGAGAATATCTATTCTATTCTATTCTCGCTCTCTCTTTTGAAACAGTCAATCCATCATTTCTCTCCTGTAACACTGGCACTGATAAGGATCCCAGTGAGTGAGAAATACGGAACATTTCATGAATTTGCTTGTCATCCTTGCTCAGGGGCCATGCTAATCTTCTCTTTATGGTTCAAATTTTAGCACTTGTGGTGCAGAAGGGAGCAAGAGATTCTTTGTTGATGGTATCAGCAAAAGTCCCCAGGGCAGACTCTAATTGCTGTGGCTTGGCTCACATATCCATCTCTGAAACAATCATTGTAATCAAGGGAAGTGGTTAAGAAATTAGCCAGGCCTCTCTAGATCATTTGGAGGAACCAAAGATCATCAGGAACTCAGAGGTTTGGAGGCAGTCTGATCTTTTCCAGCTGGACTAAGAATGGGTAGAAAGTGATTTACCCCAAGGACATTAGTAGACAGACCAAAAGAAAAAAAAAAGGTGTCCCTTGGAGATAGTATTTGAATATTGATTTGTGGGGTGATGTTAACAAGTTTTACATTGTTTCAGTTATTTATTGCTATGTAACAAATCACTGGAAAGCTTAATGGCTTAAAACCACAAAAAGCATTTTATTATTATCTCTAAGAGTTCTAGGGGTTGACTGGGCTCAGCTAGCTGATTCTCTCTTGGGGTCTGTTACGTAGTCAGATTGTGTGTGGGGCTGAAGTTAACTTGAAGTCATGTCTGGAGGCAGGTGTTGACTGTCAACTAGATTTCAGCTGCTTTTCCTCACAGAATGGTTGTTGGGTTCTAAGAGGAAGCCAAAAAGACCAGGTGAAAGCGGTGTCACTTTTTATGACCTAGCTCACAAGTAGTCACATAGTGTAACTTTTGCCATAGTCATAGACTTGCCTGGCTTCAAGGGGAGTCGACGTAGACGCCCACCTCTTCATGAGAGGAGTGTTGATGTCAGACCGTAAGAAAACATGCAGTATGGGAGACCTTCATGTGGCTAGCCAACTTGGAAAATGCAATCTGCTATACACGTTGACTTATTTCAAGTGACCAGTTTTTATAAAGAACATGAAATATAAATTAGGCTATGCCAGTTCTTGGGTTGTCCTTATATTGACCAGTTTCTTTGTTGCCTAATGTATCATATAGTATCACCAAAAAATTCTCCAGCATTCTTTCTCTCTTCCTAATAGCACTCTGATTTCTTTGTTGTGAATTATCTCCATCCCCTTCATGTATAATCTTGTTAGGTGGATAAATCAGCAATCAGCCTTCCATCACAGAAGGAAAAATAGATCCTTCCTCTTTCTTCCCCAGCACAATCACAGGTAGGGGTGGGTGGGTCCCTAACAACAGACAGTGTCATCTGTTTATCCATATGGTTACATGGCACTTTATTCTTTAGTATCACCAAGTATACATAGCAGATACTGTCTGTGCCCTGACCAGATCCCCTTGGTCCTTTTTACTGCTTCTGTGCACCAGTTATGCAACTTTGACTGAATCTTTGCTTCTAACGGCTTGTGTCTGTGACTCTTTTGAGGACTGTCTTTGAGGACTGTCTTTGAGTGACTGGCTTCACTTTGTGCATAGGCCCAGAGAGCTTGAAGTGCTCCATCTCCCTGGAGAGGTTCTTAGCTGTTGACTGACTAATGCAAGGGCTATGAAAGACCAGTTCCCTTGCCTTGAGACGGCTCAAACTCAGTTACTTATACTCCAGAGTTCCCCTGCTGGACCAGGCTAAAGCTGGGATTTTGCCCCAGATTGCTCCCTTGCTTGGCCGCTGCTGCTTCTCTCTACTGCTTCCCATTCCCAGTTTCTCCTGGGAGCACTTCCTTGATAAGTCAGATGTACTTGAATCCTCTTAGGTAGGGTTTCCCACAAGCAGACCCTAAGACAGTATGACACTAAGCCTTTTTCATATTCATAGTCTTTGGAATCACTTTGAGGCATCACAGTAATGCCCTGCTGTTTCCATTTCATTCTTGGAATACTGACTTGTGGCACTTTGGGATGGCCAGAACATATATTAACAATCACATTAGTAAGTCAGCTGTATTTCTCGTTTCATTTAACTCATGGCTCCATTTTTACTTTAATTGAGTTATGCATGCGTTACTGGATTTTTTTTTTTTTTTTTTTTTTTTTTGGCTGTGTTGGGTCTTAGTTGCAGCACGTAGGATCTTTTGTTGTGGCATGCGTGCTTCTCTCGTTGTGGCGTGCAGGTTTTGTCTCTCTAGTTGTGGTGCACAGGCTCCAGGGCACGTGGGCTCTGTAGTTAGTGGCACACAGGCTCTCTCGTTGAGGTGCGCGGGCTCAGTAGTGGTGGCGCGAGGGTTTAGTTGCCCCACGCATGTGGGATCTTAATTCCCTGACCAGAGATTGAACCCTCATCGGCTGCATTGTAAGGCGGATTCTTTACCACTGGACCACCAGGGAAGTCCCTTGTTGCTGTATATTAAATAGCTTCTCTTAAAAGTCAGTCAGTACACTGACAGCAGTAGGTTGCCCTTCACTATATATAACTTATCCTCACCAGTCCATTCAGAAAGATTGGTCAATATTTATTTATTTATTTATTTTCCCTGCCGCGCCATGTGGCATGCGTGATCCTAGTTCCCCCACCAGGGATCAAACCCATGCCCCCTGCATTGGGAGCACCGAGACTTAACCACTGGACCACCAGAGAAGTCCCAATATTTACAGTATTTAATTGCATTGCCTGGCATGTGATATAATAGCTATTTATCAATATTTAAAATTGCATTATAGGAAGCTTTCTATCCTAAAATGGTTTAAATAATATAGGAATTATCTTTTCCATAGCATTCAATAGATATTTCCTGTAAAACTACTTGGTGCTCGTGCCTCTTCAGGGGAGAAGTAATTCTTTGGCAGCTCTTTCTAATTGTGTGCGTGGCGGTGGGGACCAATTATGGTCTGTTCATGCTCTCTTTTTAGATTTTTAAAAAGAAATTTTACCAAAGATATATATGTAGTTTGCTAAGTACACATCACTTAAGGAATCAAATAGTTCCACAGATTGTTTTTTTTTTTTTTAGTTCCACAGATTTTTAAGATGAATACTAGGCCCTGGCCTCCCTGCTCCCCATTTCTCTTCCTCAAGACTCCCACTTTCAACTCTTTTTTTTTTTTTTTTTTTGCGGTACGCGGGCCTCTCCCGTTGTGGAGCACAGGCTCAGCGGCCATGGCTCACGGGCCCAGCTGCTCCGTGGCATGTGGGATCTTCCCGGACCGGGACACGAACCCGTGTCCCCTGCGTCGGCAGGCGGACTCTCAACCACTGCGCCACCAGGGAAGCCCCCACTTTCAACTCTTAACTAATTCCTTTGATATTTATATACATATGTAAAAAGCCATGCTTGGAGCTTCTTAATTTTTCAGTTTAGGCATTATCTATTGACTTCCCCTTGGTTAGAGATACGAATTTTGTTTTTTATGAGTTTGTTAATTTCTCCTTATGATTCTACTGCACACTCCACATTCCTCCATCCCCCAGTATAGTTAGAATTTTCATTAGATCAGCTATTCTCAAAGTATAGTCCAAGGACCCATAGGGACCTCTGAGAGTTTTTCAAGGAGTCTATGAGGTCAAAGCTATTTTCATATTGATATAAAGACTTATTTGCTTTTTTCACTTAATTCTTTCATGAGTGTACACTCGTGTATGATATTGCAAAATCCTGAATGCAGAAGCAAATATGAGAATCCAGCTATCTTCTGTTAATGCAAAAATGTAAAACAGTGCCACTCTTCTCATTATTTTTTTTCGGGGGAGTATAGTTATTTTTCATAAAAGTTAACATGTAATTGTTTATTTTTATTTTATTTTATTTTTTTTTTTGATTTTTTTTTTTTTTTGCGGTACACGGGCCTCTCACTATTGGGGCCTCTCCCGTCACGGAGCACAGGCTCCAGACGCGCAGGCTCAGCGGCCATGGCTCATGGGCCCAGCCGCTCCGCGGCATGTGGGACCTTCCCGGACCAGGGCACAAACCCGTGTCCCCCGCATCGGCAGGCGGACTCTCAACCACTGCGCCACCAGGGAAGCCCTATTTTTATTTTATTTTTTAAAAATTTATTTTTGGCTGCGTTGGGTCTTTTTTAAAAATTAATTGATTAATTGATTATTTATTTTTGGCTGCGTTGGGTCTTTGTTGCTGCACGCAGGCTTTCTCTAGTTGCGTTGAGTGGGGGCTACTCTTGTTGCAGTGTGTGGGCTTCTCATCGTGGTGGCTTCTCTTGTTGCAGAGCACGGGCTCTAGGCGTGCGGGCTCAGCAGTGTGGTGCACGGGCTTAGTTGTTCCATGGCATGTTGCATCTTCTCAGACCAGGGCTCAAACCCATGTCACCTGCATTGGCAGGCAGATTCTTAACCACTGCGCCACCAGGGAAGTCCCTGTCATTGTTTATTTTTATTTAAAAATTAATTAACAAGTGTTTTTAAATGTTCTGTTTTAAATTCCCTAGAGCTTTTAAAAATTTACCCTAGTTCCTCATCACAGCCTATGGAAGGGCTCAATAAATGCTAGTTGAAGATGTCTGCACTGCCAGTGCACGTGTACTACAATACTAGATCTTTGGCCTTCTGTTATTTTGGTTCTCTCTTTCACTTTCGGGATGATCACCTCTTGCCCAAAAAAGCTATGCATTTCCAAAGCCATTTACCCATCACATACATGGGGAGGGGCTCTAACTGTCAGAGGAATGTTACAGTGGCTGTTTGTCACTGGCAGCTGTCCAGCCTTTTGAACACCCCCACCTTTCCATTTGGAGAGCCTGCAAATTGTGTGTCCCATTTCCCAAGGTAGAATCATCATTACAGGGCAGGTGTGAGAACTAGGTTCCCTTGGTCGTAGGTACCTGAGTGGGGTCTGGATGCAGATGTGAGCAATATGGAACAATACTGAGCATTTAGAACTACTCTGTCCAATCCAGTAGACATTAAATTAATTAAAATTAAATAAAATTAAAAGTTCATTTCCTCAGTCACCCTAGCCACATTTCAAGTGCTCAGTAAACACATGTGACTAGTGGACAGCATAGCAACTATGCTGTTGATTTCTGTCATTGTAGGAAGTTGTATTGGACTGTGCTGGTGTAGAAGGTGCAATGGCAGCTCTCTTCTGGGCAGCTAATCGAGAGCAGGATCCATGGAAAGTAGAGGTAGTAGTGGCAGTAATGATTTCCACGATGTGCTTGGGTGCTCTGGGGCATTCCTGTATCACTCTCCCACCCTCCTGGAGATTTTGTGAGCTTCCTAACATCTTTTTACCATAAATCCCTTTCTCCTTAAATCAGTTGAGCGGGCTGATTGTATCCAGTTAAGGGCTCTGACTTACCCTGAAGTGTTTTCTGACACTCTGGATATATTGGAAGGAGCAGTTGAATAATCTAATTGGCCAGTTTTATGGCTAAAATTAGCTTTTATATTAGTGGATTTGATTTCTATTGCTAATCTAAATGATCATAAATTGATTAAATGATATTAAGATGAAAGAATATTGCCATTAAGGAGAAATTAGTTTGGAGTTATGTCTAAACAGATAATTCAACACAGTTACTAACTTAGAGAATAAGTGTTTCTCCAGGTTTTGATGATCATCTCTAATGTCACTATTTAGTTTCACAACTTCCAGGCCCCCTTAAGAAGAAAGGAATCCTTAGCCTTTGTACTTCCCTGATGAAGGCCTGACAATAAGGCATAGCGGGACATTCCAGGCATCCCTACAGTGTTTGGAGAAGAGCCTGGAGAACTTGAGTTGATCTCAAGGATTGTGTCAGGGCATCTAGTGTAGGGCTGACAATCTCTAGGATGACAGGAAGTTATATGAACTGTTTACCTATTTTGCAACATTATTTAAACTTCTGTTTTCGTTGGGGTCATGTTTAGCTACCTCAGTAGTCTCTTCTCATAGGTTTCTGGGCCCTGGGAATCTCCTCAAAATGGTGCTTTTGAGACCACAATTTCCTTGCTACTTATGCCCTTTCTATAGAAAGGGGGATTGAATATTAGGAGTTTGACATTTTAGTGAACGACCTTTTGTGGAAAAGAGTGGTGGTTTCTCTCATACTCAAGATAACTGACATTACAAAAAATAAGGAGGCTGTTTTTCCTCAGATGATCATATTTCTGCTGCTTGTTGAAGAAGAAGGACATTGGACAGAATGCCCATTTAATGCTCCATTAAAATACCATTTATTTGGGAAGTTAGTCTTTTATGTTCCCCTCTTCTGTTAAGTCAGAATAGTAAGCCCTACCTGACAAGGTTGTTTTGGAGATTAGAGATAATATAAATAAAAAGTACTTAACACAATGACTAGCACATAGAAGACTCTCTAACAGTAGTCACCATTGTTTTATTATTACTACTACTGTCAGCACTGCAACAGTTCTACAACATTGGTTCCAGTCTCCACAGTAGGAGAGAAAGCAATAAACTCAGTGCCTGATGCTGCTTGCTTTAACCTAACAAGGCTCCAGTCTCTTAGTTCTCAGAGTGACTCTGAGGCTGGTACAGCTTCCTAAGACAACTCCTTGTTTTATTTCTTTTGTTTCTTGAACCAGAATGTTTCTTCCCTGTTACTGCTATAAAATAATTGCCTCCTTGGAACTTGACATTTACTACTATACGTGTTTACTTTCCAAGTCAGGAGCTATAGACTTGTGAGCAATAATTGCATTTTGTCTAATCTCCCCAAAGCCTTGAGCTCTGTGGTCCCTGGTTGATTGGGTGGGGTCAGGGGCTCATGTGCTGCTGCTTGCCATTGTTGGCCCTTCACTCCTAGCAGGGAATCTTGATAAAGCAAGAAGGGGGCAGCAGGAAAGTACGTGTTTTAGTGATGTATTTTGTTGTTGGAAACTCTTCAAAAGCTGAAAAAACACAGGACGTAAAAGAATAGGCCAACACGTGGCCCCTGCTTTGAGGCATTTTACCATCCATTTGTAACTTTCCAGGTACAGCAAAGGCCTGTGCTTAATACTCAGTTGGCACTGTAGACCTTTGGTTTTTATGGATTTAGAGTTTGTCATTTTTGTTATTTCCCAGGGATCTTGAAGGAGTGTGTTCTGTGGTCACTTGTCATTTCACTCAGTCATGACTTGGCCTGCTCTGTAGGGCTGGGCCACTAAAGCAAGTGGGCAAGCCTGGTGTGCAGCTTGGCATCCATGTGGCCTTCTGCTTGCAGTAATCCTTGTGAAGTGCCATAATGGTACTTGTGAATTTGGAGATGTGCAAAGATCTCAGGGTGTATGCCTTTAGAATGTCAAGGATCTACCATGTTTTGTTTTGTTTTTTTGCGGTACACAGGCCTCTCACTGTTGTAGCCTCTCCTGTTGCGGACCACAGGCTCCAGACGCACAGGCTTAGCGGCCATGGCTCATGGGCCCAGCTGCTCCGCGGCATGTGGGATCTTCCCGGACCGGGACACGAACCTGTGTCCCCTGCGTCGGCAGGCGGACTCTCAACCACTGCGCCACCAGGGAAGCCCTACCATGTTTTTTAAAATTTCATTTAATATTGGGAATTCCCTGGCGGTCCAGTGGTTAGGACTTTGTGCTTTTACTGCTGAGGGCGTGCGTTGAATCCCTGGTCAGGGAACTAAGATCCCACAAGCCATATGGTGTGGCAAAAAAAAAAAAAAAAAACCCAAAAAAATTATTTTTATAAAAGTTAAATATATGTATGTATTTATATTTTAGAAGCCACATAGTTCCATTAGGTTTAGAGCTAAAAAAATAGCAGTCTTCTGTCCCCCGTTTTTCCCCTCCAAATTCCCCCTCCTTAGAGGCAGCCACTTTCACTTGTTTTAGTTGTTTCGTCTGCTACTGCTTTCTGTATTTCCAAACAGTGTTCTTATATTACTATTTCTTGGGGTAGTATTTCAGACAGCATTTCTTGACTAATAGGGAAGGTGAGAATTTAACCTTCTTACACCACTTCTCCTCTGCCTCCCCCACACACATGTATTGGCCTTCCCTTACCCTTCCAGTATCTCAAATTTGGCTCTGTGTTCACATTATTAGGACTCTGTAAACAAAACACATAGGGTACGGCAACTAAACAACCATGTATTCTTCCTGGAGTTAATAACTGTCCCATTTAAAATTCTTCTTGGGCTTCCCTGGTGGCGCAGTGGTTGAGAGTCCGCCTGCCGATGCAGGGGACATGGGTTCGTACCCCGGTCCGGGAAGATCCCACATGCCGCGGAGCGGCTAGGCCCGTGAGCCATGGCCACTGAGCCTGCGCGTCCGGAGCCTATGTGCTGCAACGGGAGAGGCCAAAACAGTGAGAGGCCCGTGTACCGCAAAAAAATAAAATAAAATTCTTGTTTTTTTATGACCTATCTTCACATTTTCATGGAACTGTTAACTTCTTAGCGGCTCTCAACTATGTCATGTGATCTCTCCATTCCTTTTTTCCCTTGGGGAACTCCTTGGAGTCCCTCATATTCCTGCTCCAGTCTGCTCCCCAGTCCTGCTGCCTAGCTCTCATTTCGGGCTTCAGCATCATCTTTCAAATTCTCTTTGCCTGTTTTCTAGGATGCATCTGCAATTCCTATATTCTTCATCTTCCTTTTCTTGGTTTATTCCCAGCTTCCTGAAGCACAAGGTTTAATAGCTTCCTGAGAAGGGATATGTGGGAGGTAGACTTTTGGGTTCTTGCTTGTCTGGAAAATGCCGTAGTCTCCCCTTACAATTGATGTTTGGCTGGGTATGGTCTAAGTTGGAAGTAATTTTCTCGGAGAATTTTAAAGAACCCTTTACCTTCCAGTATTGCTTTCGAGAAGTCTAATGCCAGTTTTATTCTTGATTCTTTGTTAACTCTTCTTTGTTAACTCCCCCCACTTCAAACTTTCCAGATCTTTATCCCAGGTGTTTTAAAATGTCACTGTAATGAGCCAGGTGTGGGATTTGTTCATTCATATTGCTGAGCACTTGGTGGACCTTTTTAGTGTGAATAAGTAACTTCTTCAGTTCTGAGAATTATTCTTTGTTGTTTATCATTCTCCCCATTTTCTGTCTTTTCTCTTTTTGTATTCAGACTTTGGGCTTCATTAGTTAATTCTTTTTTTCTCTTGTTCATTCACTTTTATTTCTCCTTTGCCTTGTCTGTGACATTTCCTCAGCCATATTATTATCTTCCAACCCTTCTAGTAACTTAAAATTTTTTTTGCAATTTTAAACTTCAATATTTTTTTTGTTTCTGGAATATTTCTTTTCAAAAAAAATTAAAAACATTCTCTTCCTGTTTCATGGATATCGTATCTTAGCTGAGGATGTTAATTATAGGTGTTTTTCGCCCTTAGTTCTGTTTCTTCCAGATGCCTTTTTGTTTGTTTGTTTAGGGCTCTTTCATGTTGCCAAAATCTTGGCTGTCTGTGCACCGATGCTGTACAGAAATACTGAGACAGTTATGGAGGAGAAAGAAAGAGTGCCTTTATTTCTTTGCCAGGCGAAGAGGGAACACAGTAGGCTAGCACCTCAAGAACTGTGCTCCCCTCCCTGGGGAATAGGGAGAGGTCTTATAGTCGGGGCTCATGGTCAGGGGTATGCAATAAGGACGAAGGCAGTAACAGTCTTGCATTCTCCTGCAGAGTTTCAAAAGGATGAGATTGCTGACAAGATTAGGATGTGTGCAGGGTCTCAGATGGTCTCCTCATCTTCTCCGGTCCCTTTAATCTTGCCTCAGGTGGTTTCTTACCTGCTCCTCCCTTGATTAGCAACTGTTTGAATCTGCCCTTTGGAACTCAGGGAAGGTCATGGAGGCTGGAGTTTTGCCTACAAGAAATGGGGGACAAAAAAGCCTCCGTGCCTGGGAGCCCCATAGGGCCGCACTCGGTTTCAATGTTAGGGATTTTTCCCCTCCAGTTTGTGGTGCTTCTTCCTGACTGATTGGAAGCTGAGTGAATGGGCCTTGAGGACTGGTGGGCTTCACTGTAGGGAAGTTTGATGGGGACCCAAGTGGTCTGTTGGAGGGATTCCCTGGGTATTTGAACCCTGGGCTGCTAGTCTTCTATTGGTGGGTGGGGTGGGGGGAATGTCTTACCTTCTAGTGCGGACTTTAACTTCATGCTCCAGCTGTGGGTTGTAGCAGCTCGTCCCAGCCTCGTGTCCTGAGTACAGAGTTTCTCTGGTTCAGCCACCAGAGCCCAGCAGGGGACTGCTGGCTTCTTTCCCGAAGAGGCTTTCCACACCCCCTCCACCAGCCCGTCAGAGGCAGGCGCCCTTTCTTTGTCTCCTGTAGCACCTTGTACTTCCTACCACAGCACTTGCAATACTTTATTGTATTTGAATGTTGATTAGTCTGTCACCCCTGAGGGCAGAGATGGATCTGTCTTGTTGATCATTTTATCTCTAGTGCCAGGCACGACTGTCTATCTGCATGTGTTTGTATCCTGGGGTGTAACCATTAGATTCTGCCTCCCTCCCTCCCAGAGGACCAGAGGTTCCTTCGCTGGAGAGGATAAAACAGGGTTTTAAACTTTGTGGCTCCTTCAGCTTCTACAGTCTGTAGGCAGAAGGCACAGAACAGCGCCACTTTGGGGGTTATTGACCCTGTTTTCTAACCATACAATGAGAGTGTGTCATGAGCACTAGTCAAGGAGTTAGACTTTGAATCAGCAGTCCTGTAGTTCCTAGGAAGTGTAGCAGTTTCTTAGGAGAGGACAAGCAAGTTCTTGTTTCTGATGAGTCCAAGAGATGAAAATGTAGATATGTAATGATTCCAAACTCAGCTTTGGAAAGTGATCCACCCATAGTCCATGCGGTCTCTTCTTTATTCCTTTTCTTAATTTTAACATTTATAAAAAATTTCAAATGTACAAAAAATAAGCTTTTGAAGCAAATGCTAGACATCATGTCATTTCATCTGTAAGTATTTCAGTATGTTATCTCTTTAAAAACTACTCTTGAAAAAAAAAATCAGAATGCCATTATCACACCTAAGGGGGAGAAAAACCTAGTAATTCTGTAGTATCATCAAAGATACATGTGATATTCTAAGCAGTCAGTTGGGTTGGCTGTATAGAAGCCCTACAGGTGAAAATGGAGTCTGAGCAGATGGTTTTGGAGCTTGTTCATCTCTTGTTTTTCTTCTTTTTTTTTTTGAAGTTTAATTTATTGAGCTTTATTGAGGTCTATGTACATACCATAAAATTCCTTGTTTTAAGTGTACAGTTCAAATATTTTTAGAGAATTTGATGTGTAATCATCATACCCCAATTTTAGAACATTTCCATCATGCCCCCAGAAGTCCCTCTTCCCACTTGCAGTCCTGCCCCGAGCCCAACCCCGGTCCCAGAAAACCACTAATCTACTCTCTGTCTCTATAGCTTTACCTTTTCTGTGCCACAGGTATGGAACGTCCATTAGATTATTTTTTTATCGAATAGACTTCCAGCCAGTCCCCTTGTCTTGACGTCATCTTCACTCCACTTCCCCTGGCACCTTGGCAGCCAGTTCTGAGCCTCTGGGTGGGTGGGGGTTTATATATGTCAGGTTGTTTTAGCCACTGCCAGTTTAGGATTCAGCTTTCTGGGCATGCTAAGTCAGTCAGCATGTATTCGTTTACCTGCTCACCAGCTTCCAAAATGCTATTGATATTTCTTTCCCACTCTTTTTTCCCTTGTGGGTTTTTACCTTTAAAACAATAACAAAACCAAAAAACTTTAAGGGTGGAGAGGGTAAATGCATGAGTGCAATCTACTACCATCTATAACTGGAAATCTTCCCCACTAATATTGATATGCCCTTTTTATTTATTTAAGGTTGCTAAAAGACTGTTTATAATTTCTTGGAGTTTATTTATTGTCCTCAGGGAGTGCAGAACTCTGACTTCTCAGGTATAGATAGATGTTGCATCACCCACACACTGGTCTTTTCTAACATGGACCCTAAGTGTTAAA
This sequence comes from Delphinus delphis, assembly GCF_949987515.2. Taxonomy (NCBI): domain Eukaryota; kingdom Metazoa; phylum Chordata; class Mammalia; order Artiodactyla; family Delphinidae; genus Delphinus; species Delphinus delphis. The sequence continues at coordinate 35,332,999 of NC_082688.1, forward strand.
AGTGGGTCATGTAAGGGTGAAGGGGAGGCTGTAAACAGCCCGTAGCTGATCTGTGTGTGTGTGCAGGCTTCCAGGGCTGTTAGCCGAATCAGCATTTGCTCCTTATTGGACAGGTGTTCAGTCTGCGTGCCCACCATCAGAAACATCACGAGCTTTGAAAGGTCCAAGCTTGGTCATTCATGCCTCCCTCTTTTTTTTAAGATTTTTTTTTTTTTGATGTGGACCATTTTTTGTGTTTATTGAATTAGTTACATTGCTTCTGTTTTTTGTTTTGGTTTTTTGGATGCGAGGCATGTGGGATCTTAGCTCCCCGAGCAGGGATCGAACCCGCACCCGCTGCATTGGAAGGCGAAGTCTTAACCACTAGACCGCCAGGGAAGTCCCCATGCCTCTCTTGTCGTCACACCCTCTGTGCCCTTTGACTTAAGCTCTTCTGCGTCTTAACACTTTCTTTTTTTTTTATAGGATCATGGATTTTCCTGGCCACTTTGAACAGATCTTCCAGCAGCTGAACTACCAGAGACTTCACGGCCAGCTCTGTGATTGTGTCATTGTAGTGGGGAACAGACATTTCAAAGCCCACCGCTCGGTACTAGCAGCATGCAGTACACATTTCCGAGCCCTGTTCTCTGTGGCAGAGGGAGATCAGACCATGAACATGATCCAGTTGGATAGCGAGGTAGTGACAGCGGAGGCCTTTGCCGCACTGATTGACATGATGTATACCTCCACCCTCATGCTGGGGGAGAGCAATGTTATGGATGTCTTATTGGCAGCCTCTCACCTGCACTTGAACTCTGTTGTTAAGGCATGTAAACATTACCTAACGACAAGGACGCTGCCCATGTCTCCCCCCACCGAGCGCGTTCAGGAGCAGAGTGCCCGCATGCAGCGCTCCTTTATGCTGCAGCAGCTGGGACTGAGCATCGTGAGCTCAGCCCTCAATTCCAGCCAGAGTGGTGAGGAGCAGCCGGCCCCCATGAGCTCCTCGATGCGCAGTAACCTGGACCAGCGGACACCGTTCCCCATGAGACGCCTGCATAAGCGCAAGCAGTCTGCAGAGGAGCGGGCCAGACAGCGGCTCCGACCCACCCTGGATGAGTCTGCCATCTCCGACGTTACGCCAGAGAATGGGCCGGGGGTTCATTCTCGGGAGGAGTTCTTTTCACCAGATTCTCTGAAGATCGTGGATAACCCTAAAGCTGACGGGATGACCGACACCCAGGACGACAGCGCCATCATATTTGACCGGCCCTTTGGTGCTCAAGAAGATGCCCAGGTGCCCAGCCAGTCCGACAACAGCACCGGCAACGTGACCCAGCTCTCCATGGCCTCCCGCGCCACTCAGGTCGAGGCTAGTTTTGAGCAGGAAGCCACACCTGAGAAAAGTGGTTTTCAGTGCGAAAACCCTGAGGCTGGCCTTGGTGAGAAGGAGCACATGAGAGTGGTGGTTAAATCTGAGCCCTTGAGCTCTCCTGAGCCTCAGGATGAAGTGAGCGACGTGACCTCCCAAGCGGAAGGCAGCGAATCGGTGGAGGTGGAGGGAGTGGTGGTCAGTGCCGAGAAGATAGACCTCAGCCCCGAGAGCAGCGACCGGAGTTTTTCAGATCCCCAGTCTAGCACTGACCGGGTAGGAGACATCCATATTTTGGAAGTCACAAATAACCTAGAACATAAATCCACTTTTAGCATTTCAAATTTTCTTAACAAGAGCAGAGGAAGTAACTTTAGTGCAAATCAGAACAATGACGATAATATCCCAAACACCACTAGTGACTGCAGGCTGGAGGGGGAGGCCCCTTATCTGTTGAGTCCAGAGGCTGGGCCTGCAGGCGGGCCCTCCTCAGCCCCTGGCTCTCACATGGAGAACCCGTTCAGCGAACCCACAGATGCTCACTTCGTCAGGCCTATGCAGGAAGTGATGGGCCTGCCATGTGTGCAGACCTCAGGCTACCAAGGAGGAGAACAGTTTGGGATGGATTTTTCCAGGTCTGGTCTGGGGTTGCATTCCTCCTTCTCCAGGGTAATGATGAGCTCCCCTAGAGGTGGAGCCAGTAACTTTCCATACTACCGCCGCATAGCTCCCAAAATGCCAGTGGTAACGTCAGTCAGGAGCTCACAGATCCCAGAGAACTCTGCCAGTTCCCAGCTAATGATGAACGCGGCCACATCCTCATTTGAAAATGGCCACCCTTCGCAGCCCGGCCCCCCGCAGTTGACGAGGGCATCTGCTGACGTCCTGTCAAAGTGCAAGAAGGCCTTATCGGAGCACAACGTCTTAGTCGTAGAGGGGGCTCGCAAGTATGCCTGCAAAATCTGCTGCAAGACTTTCCTGACCTTGACAGATTGCAAGAAGCACATCCGTGTTCACACAGGTGAAAAACCCTACGCCTGCCTCAAGTGCGGCAAGAGGTTCAGTCAGTCCAGCCACCTGTACAAACACTCGAAGACCACCTGCCTGCGCTGGCAGAGCAGCAACCTTCCCAGCACTTTGCTCTAACCCGACCTCTTGAGATAATGCTGAGGCCAGTATCAGGACCTAAACTACAGTCTCTTTTGGTTGGTGGTTAATGCCGTTGGGTTTGAGGCTTCAGGCTGCAAATGGCTCATGCAAATTTCGATGACTAATAAATGGAGAATTAATTAATAGGTGTAGTGCTTGTACTGCTACATTTCTGAGTGAAATGTACGCTTTCAGAGAAGGGATCCAATCCCTGAAACCAAGTTCTTCCTTAGGGTTGAGTAATGCAGTCAGAAAGTAGTTTCGAATCAATGTCATTAAAAGTGGCACATTTGACAATTAGAAATTGAAGTGCAAAAGTTTTTTTTAGCAATTTTTGTAAAACTCTGAAGCATTTAAATTTCCTATATACCTTCTGATGAGATTATATACCTGTACAGTGATGCAAGATAAACTTAAGTGTAACCAGTGGCAACTTTGTGCCTGTCTAAAAGGAAGGCCCTTGAGGACATACCTGTCTGCCAAAAATGCTTTAAAGTTTATCATGAGCTAGTCCTAGGCTTCAGAAAATACTGTACTTTTTATTTTTGTCTGATTTGCAGTCACAGACACTGCACTTTCATGGTGCTGACACTGGGTCCAGAGCGAGCATTCTCTGGACTATTAGGTGTATATATACTTTTGAAAACATCACTGTTTGTTACATAGATGTTTTAACAATTTTTCCTGGCTTTAAAAACAAAGTTGTAAAAGGAGTATGTACTTATAGGGAGCAACAAGTAAGGTATTGTTTCTGTATGTGCTGTTTTAGCAGTATTTTAACCAACTTGTATTACATATGTTACAGTTCCATGTTTGGAAGTCAGAAAAGAGCTAGTGTTTGTCTTTGTTCTGATGGTGTGGAGTCCTGTTTAGTGAGATCTTTTATGGCGCATTTACCCTTTGTTCCGTGCAGATTTCGGGGGCTGGTGCAGCCTGACACATCTCACCCAACGACAAACCCGTTGTCTGCTTCACTTCTTCACATTCATGCCACATATGGCATCTTTCCCGGGCCTAGATTACTGTTTTCAGGTAAAAACTAACCAAAAGTGAAATCAACCCCCCTCCATCGTGGGTTTTATTACTGTTCTATACTATCGTTTTAAAGTACAGACCCTGAACTTTTGTTGTTGCCCCAACCCAATACTGAGTGTTTGAAATCCAAATGCAGCAGTATTCATGGGTAAATATAAATGGGTTGGGCAGCCCAGAGCATAGAAGTCACCAAGCAGCATCTGAGACAGTTTGAGGAGACATCTGGGTGACTGCCCTGGGCCTCCCTGGACCCCACTGCTTCTCTTCCCCAGCCCCACCTGTGGTCTTCTGACCCTGTGCCATCGGGGCTCTTGGTAGCAGCTGTCAGGCTGAGCCCTGGCTCATGAGCTTCCAGGGGAAAAGCACAGGTTAATGTGTCTCTATAGAGCTCATGAAGTCAGTTTAATTCATGCATGAACATGAGTTTTTATACAGCTTTTTTAGACACAAGCCATTGTGCATAATTGAGTGAAATCCTTCAGTTCTTACCTTTGTTTAGAAAGAAAGGTAATCAGCGAGTGTTTTCTCCTCTTAATCTAGCGTACGCAGTTACACATCTGTCTGTGGATAAACTTACAATGTTCATTGCTTAGCATCTCCTATGAACTGATTCCCAGGGAGGAAAACCAAAAGGGAAACCTCTGATTCCTCTCCTTTCAGATGTGGGGGAGACGGCTGGAGGCTGTGGGATCACCTGTGAGGTTCAGCTGTGTGTGGCGAATTGTTAGCAGTCATGCTCTGACTTGATGTGAGGAGGCTCCACATCCACCCCTCTGTGGGGACCAGTGACTCGTGAGATTAACCCTGGGAGGCAGGTGGGTCAGCATGGAGAACGAGAGAGACCCTGCCTGGCTTGGGAAGAGGAATCGGTGGCACCCGGAGAGCAGTGGCAGCCCTCCTCCCCTTCCACCTTGAGGAGGAGGTGCCAGGAAGCCGCCCCCTCACCTGAGCTCCAGCTTAAGTGGACTTGCTTCGGGGCCTATCTCTGACACAGTGGCTGGAGCCCTGCCTCTCCACTGCTAAGTGGAATCTGGAATCTCTCATCTACCTCTTAGTCAATCAGTTCCTACATGTGAGAAGCAAGCCTGTGAGCCAGGTCCTCGTACATGCTGTAGCACTTAAAAAATAATTCAGAGGTTCCCTGGAAAACCAGTCCCAGGGTTCCCACAAATTGGTAGTTTCTACCTGAATTTTAACTGGTATTGGGTACCTGGATTTGATTGGTTAGCCTTAATTACAGCTTGGCATAATCATTTCTGGTGACCAAATCATAAGATTCTATCAGGGCACCTGTGTCAGTGGTGCTATGCTGGTCAAAATTTGAGACTTTGAAATAAAAAATTTGTCGTATTCATGCCTCTAACTAATTGTGTTCTTTTTCTTCGCCTTAGGTTTTTAAGGTTGAAATAAAAAAATGAAGTAGTATTGCTTTCTCTGCTAACCCTGCTGTGACCAGTACTTTTTTTTAAAACCAAACTTCCTAGAAGATTCTCTCATGCTGTGGTTAATAACAGTTACTGGTCATCAGTCCCTCGTGCTTTCCCTGAGCTTTGTCTCTGAGCTGTGGACAAGGGTGATGTGTTGTTCTCACCGCAGTTTTACTCCTAGTGGGCCTGCCAAATCTTGCGCTTTCTGCCGCTCCCTTACGTGCCTCCCAGGCTGAAGACTCCACTCTCCAGTATGGCTCAGCTGCGGGGAAGAACTGGAGCCCAGGTCCCTCAGCAGGAGCAGGGCTTTGGCAGTGCTGGTGGCCTGGCCTTAGGAGAACTGAGGTGATTAGAAAAGGGCATTCACCTGGGGAGTGAGGAGATGGACACGAGGGACAAAATATGAAGGTGCTGAAACTAATTTTAAAATAAAAATTAAGAAACGCACCTACCTTGATTAGTCTTGACCAAAAAATAAGTATTGTGACCATACCTAGTTCTTTTTGCCATGTGTGTTTAATTTGTCCGATGGTCTAGGGAGCAGGTCCAGTTGCCACGGTCACCACTGGGCTGTGGTTGTTCTGTCCTCAGTGAGGGACACTTGAAGGCATTTTAGCAGAGGATGAGGGGTAAGGTGGTTTGGACAGGGTCTAATAATTAAAATGCGTGGGGATGGGGGTGGGAAGCAGAACCTGCAGTCACTAGAGGCCCTGATTTAGAAAATGTAAGCAGATGCTCTTGTCCTCAGCGTCTCCCAGTTACACGCCCAGGCGGTCTCTCAGAGAATTATTTAATAGAATTATACACTTTGGGCTCAGATGCTTCCAACCACAAAAGTGGGAGCACATCCATGAGCACCAGTCTTCCCTCCATAGAATCAGTACACATCAGACTTTTTTCTTTGGCTCCCATCCTGTGGGTCCAATCAAGCCTGGGCGCATCTGACAGAATCCCGGGGCCGTTTGCCTCTTAGCCTCAGTGTCTCCCGTGTGGCTACAGCTTGAGTTCACTGGGCATCGGCTCCCCTCTCAGGCCAGCCAGCAAGTTGTTAGCTGCCAACAAGGACATGGTGTTTCGGGTTCTATGGGTGGCACTGCCAATGTGGGGCAGGATCACTGGAAAGGAGAGGAAGAAAGGGAAATGAGGAGGGTGATTCAGGAGCCTTAACTCGGGCCCTTTTTTCATGGCTAGGATGTGCCAATAAAAAGATTTGCCTTCCCTCCTCTCACTAAGCACTCTATTTCCCCAGGGCTACCGAAACCCAGACGCAAGGGTGACAAGAAGTACATATATCCTGAACACAAGAATGTCAGGGCTAGAAGGAGTCTTGGAGCCTGTCTAGACGCAGCCCTTCAAATATCAGATGGTGAAACTAGGTGACGCCCTGGGCTTCTGATCTCCCGAAATAACTAGATGAAAGGCTGGACAGCGCAGCTGCTTCTGGCCCCACTGCAGAACAAGTGAGGTCACTCGTCCCTAAAGCACACCTTTCAAAAGCAGTACCCAGGGCACCGAGCTAAAGGCCCAGGGCTTGGGGGGATGGGAGATTTCCCAGCTCCGGGCAACAGCCTGGCCATCACAGCCAATGTTCCTCTCAGATGGGCACGGGGGCGGGGATGGTAGAGCTTCCAAGGGCTCCAATAATGGGAGCATTCACTGTGGGGAAGGCAGCTACGGCCCTTCTCTTTGGTTTTCCCTTCCAGAATGTAAGTAAAGGACAGGGACTGGCCCAGACAACCTGGGGCCCCTTCCACTCGGTTATATATTAGTCTGGAGGCAGAAACCACGTCAGCTAGCTGAACAGAGAGACCGTAATATAAAGAACTGTTAACGGTAACTGAGGAGTCTAAAGAGGAATGCTAAGTAAGTGGTTCTCACAGTGCTCCCCGGCCAAGGGGCAGCAGCAGTGTGCCAGACATTAGGAGCATATTCTCAGGCCTCATCCCTGAGGCAGAAGCATGGGGGGAGGGCACCGTGTGTTTGATCAGTCCCTCCAGGTGACCGATGAACAAAAAAGTTTGAGAACCACTGCACTAAGGTGTCACGGGATGAGATGCCAGACGCATCTACCTCCCCGGGGGCTAGGGGACAGGGAAAAGGGTATGACTTAAAACTTAGCCTGAGAAAGGGCGTTTGGAGCTGCAACTCCCACCCCTACAGCTGTGGCTTGTGTCTCTGGGGGCACAGTGCTTAACCCGAGTGTTGGGAGAACTGCAAGCCGGCTTCACAAGCTGTGGCGGGAAGGAACCGGGGCCGGGTGAAGTGTTGCTGGTAAAGCGCAGTTCTTACCGCAGTTTTTCAGGGTCAGGAGAGGGTGGTTTGTAGGCAGTGGTTCTGGGGTTGTCACGTCCAGTCCAGCAGCTGCAATCTGACCACTGGCCAGGGCCTGGTACAGGTCGTCCTGGTCCACCACTTCTCCCCTGAGAATGACAGTGATGTGGGTGCCCCAAAGCTCCCTCTACCCAGGTCGCCTTTAGGGCAGAACCACCCAGAGAATGAATTTTCCCATCAACCTGGCACTTGGCACTAACTTTCAAAGCAGTAAGCCTTATAGTATACTTATTTATAGTTTGTACAGTAATACAGAGAACCCCAACCTGCCACTTTCGAGCTGTGTGACCTTGGGCAAGTGTCTCAAATTCTCTGTGCCTCAGGGTCCTCCTCTGTATGATAGGGAGAATACTACCTAACTCCCAGGAGTGCTAGGAGGATCAAAGCTTACTTACACGCACCACTACATGAACGGGACCCAGAGCCTGCATGTGTGTTGGGATCCCGACCACCGGCTGACAAGCACTGCAGCAAGTGTCAGGCACCTGCCCAACTGCAGGCAGAGACCTGAGGATACACCCACCTACATCCATCCAAGTGAGCAGACATCTTTCCCATCAATGAACCATTGGAGTAGAGATCTGGTTTGCTAAAGACTTCACATTGTGCACTCAACGATACTCGTGCAGCAATAACCCAGTGCCCTGAAGTACTGGGTACGTGACGGAAGCAATGACACTGTTGGCATCAGTGCGAGCCCTGTGTTCCTGCATGTTCACTCCACCCCAAAGGCACCCCCTTTGCAGCTAAACGTCAGTAACTACAGGCACCTCTGGGGTGGATGAGCCCTTGGGAGTCCCCTCCCATTGCCCATCTTTGCCTCCAAATTGATTTAAGTGGGTTCAAAGGGCACTAGCTAAGAAGGAGTTGGAGTGGCAGAGAGGGAAGGTCTGCCCCCATAACATGCTCAGTGGCCTAAAGGCACCCTGGGGACATTTTGAGGACCCAAGACAACCTGGGTTTTGGGTCTGTCTGCCCAGGAGCATGAGGGTTCAAGCTGTCATTGACTCACACAGACAGACCCAGGCTCAGCACCATGAAGGTCGGCCTCCAAAGGGCTGTAAAGAACATTAAGGCCACCCCTTTGTGGTTAGAGGTACAGGGTTACCTGGTAACTTGCTGCCACGGTGCCTTCACTTCCTGAGCAAGGCCAAGGGTACTGCTGGGAACCAGACAGGCCAGGCCCTGCTCTGAGCACCTGGGACATGCTCTGGGGCCTTTACTGTATTTCTGAGTTGTCTGGTTGATTGGTTTATCAAGGGCAGTAAGCTCAGCCTGAGTCTCACTGACAGCCCATGGGGAAGAAAAACCTCAGGTCACAGCAACAGGGACAGCCCCTCTCTAGGCTTGCCTGGTGACCCAGGATACCTGCTGATGTTGACAAACACGGCCGTTTTCTTCATCTGCTGGAAGAAGTCCTTGTTGCAGAGCCCCCTGGTTGCAGGTGTTAAGGAGCAGGCCACGACGATGAAATCAGACTCAGCGGCCAGCTGCTGGGTGGACACTGGGGGAGGGCAGGGCTCCATCAGGTGCTGTGTCCCAGGTTAGGGACAGCAAGAGGGTGGGAACCTTGACCATTCCTCCCTCCGCCCATAATGGAAACTCCCAAGATGCTTCCTGAAGGTCTTGTCTCTACCTGGAGAACTCTAATAACCACACAAAGTCAACAGACACTCGTGGGTTCCTGGTGTGTTACATCATTCAGCCAGCCCCCTGCTCTAAAGGTGGGGAAACTGAGGCCAGAGAGGGGCAGGAGCTTATTCAAGGTCACACAATGGGATCTGGACCACTCTGGCTTTCACCACCTTCAAGGCCCAATGTGCCAAGGGGGTGGAGTGGCTGAAATCCAGCCTGCCCTCTGCTCAACACGCTGTGCGCCTGCCAGGGAGCTGGATCCACCCGGACACAAGGCTGGCGGGTAAGCGCTCACCAGTTTATTAAGGCAACTGCGTGAAAGTTCCCAGCAATTCCTTGTATGTGTCACCATCCCTGCCGCTCTGTTTGTACATGGACAATGGTGATAAAAGACCCTGCAAGACAGGAGACCTGGAGTCCCTCTGGCATTGAGGGTACTCACTGTGTGGCCTGGGTGAGGCCCTTTGCTCCCTGAATGGGCCTCTGCGTGCAGGGGCAGGGAGGTCAGACAACACCTAAGGCACGCCGCAGACACCATGGAGCTCCTGCAGCCTGCCCCAAAGTGCTGCCGTTACAGCAAACACGGAGAACCATCCAGCCCAGCACAGGTGGGGTTCCTGTGGAAATCGAGGTTTTACTTACCAAACTCTGCCTGGAATTCCTCTGCTTCCTGAGGCCTGGGCTGGCGCCCTGTGTAAAGCAATCTCTGGACACCGAATGGTTTCAGACACCGAGCAATGGCCTGGCCTGGAGGCAAGGAGTCAGAGTCAGCGCTTGTTCCCAGTCCCTCAGAGGGCAGGGCAGCGCCCAGCAGCTCCAGAGAGCGGGAGCCCCTGGGGGAAGGGTGGGCGTGGGGAGGCCCTTCCCAACATCAACCACTCCTGCCACACTGTACCCAGCCCCCTGCCAGCCCACACTGCCCTCAGGGGTCCGTCTGATAGTCCTTCAGGGATCTGAAGGCAGCACCACAGCTCCTGTGTGGCTGTGACTGACTTGTGCCGTCCTCACACGGTGCTGGCCATCTTGAGGGCCATCTGCTAGCCTTCCCTGAGCACTGGATCTGGCAGCCCAGCAGAGGTCTGAGCACACGGTCCCCTTCCTCCTTCTGGACCCTCTGCTTCTGGTGGTGCACCCACAGACCCCACCCGACTTTCTGGTGGCGCTGCCCAACTGCCAACTCACCCCGACCCTGACCCTTTGCACACACACTGCTGCCGGGACAGGCTTGGGCAGCTGGATTTTCAGACGCAGAGCACGTCCCAAAGCTGCTGGCTTCTTCCAAGCAGCCCTCTAGTGTGGGAGGCAGGGCTGCTAGCTGGCTGGACAATTTATGCAGCCCTCCCGTCCTCACCCTCACCTCTGCACCAGGCAGGGTGCCAGAGAGCCACCGGCCTATGCCAGGCTTCTCCAGCGCTGGGGGCCACTGGAAGAAAAGTAGCTCTGCCCCGCCTCAGAATCACAGGTAAGCTCTGTCCGCTGGGAATTAAGGCTTTAGGAGTCAGATGCCTTCCAGAACCCAGGCCTGGGGCAGCATGGGCTCTCCCACAGTAAACCCCTCCTAAAAGTCCCGACCCTGCAGCCGTCATCGCTTTCATCTGTCCTGTATGCAGCTATAATCATAAAGAACCCTGGCTCTTACAACTTGCTTCTATCACCTAATGAGTTCTTACGGAACTCCTTATTTTATTTTTTGGCCTGTGTTTTACGATGCTGTGTCTTCTCGCTAGAGGTGTCCCTACTGCACCCAGGTACGGTGACTCTTTCCAAAGGATTGTCAGCATCTGGACACGGGTGCCAGAGACTCAAACCAAGACGTGAGAGCCAGGGTGCCAATCTGGGTAGATGGGAGCCTCACCTATGCGCCCCAGCCCGATGATGCCAACGGTGCTCTGTGTGAGGCCGTAGCCACACATCCACAGGGGCTTCCACGAGGTCCAGCCGCCGCTGCAGGGAGAGAGAGGGACGGGTTAGAGGCTCTGGTCTCAGGCAAAGATGAGGGCCGCTACACAGACCCCGTGGTGCAAGGGACAGGCCCAGCCCTCCAGTCAAGGATTGAGAGGAGCATGCGTTACCCCTACAGCCACTGGGTGTTGCCGATAAGCAGCGTGACTGACTCTTCCTTTAAACCCACTGGGGACACAGAGTCCGAAGGCTGGAAGGGGCCTTACAGGTTCTCCCCCCATTTTGCAGACGGGAAAACTGAGACAAGAAAGGGCAATCTATGTGAGGTCACACAGCCAGGGAAGAGCAGCAGGTTGCAAACCCAGGATGTAGGATTCCAAAAACAGTATTCTCAGTGCTCCAGGGAAGCCACAGGCCCACCCCTGTTGCCTTGGGTGGACAGGGGAATAGAGCCTGTCTTGAGTCACCTCCAGTGAAGGGACCAACTCCCTCGACAGAAGGGTGAGAGTGTCTAGTCAGCCCCATGCAGCCTCTGTCCCTGCCACATCCCCACCTCAAATCCCCTCTCCCAGTACACATTCTCTGAGAGCCTGCATCTGCACACCTCCTGGCCTTTGCTCAAGCCAGTCCCCGCATCTGGAGTACCTTTCCCAACTCTGGATGTACAGACCCACATCTCTGATCTGAAACCCTCAGGCCAGAATTTTTAAATTTTCAGATTTTAGGAAGGTGTTAAGGTACATATGCTGTATTCTACATAACACCCTCAACAGCATCTGGGGTGGCACCCGTATCAAGCACATTGGTGTATCTGCAGCGAAATGAAACAACCTTCAGTTTCCAGAGCCTTTTGGATTCCCACATGATGGTGCACAGGGCCCTCTAAGGGCTCAGGAGGACGCCCACCGGCTACCACTTCCACGCAGCCTTCCCTGATCCACAGTCCTCCCCCACAATTTCCCTTCACACCCTGTTTATTTCAGCTCTGCTGTGCATTTTAGTATTGTGCCTGAGTCTGTCCCCCCTCATTAGTTGGGGCACAGCCGGGGACAGGATCACCTCTGGTCCAGGGTGACACTGGGTGCTCAAGTACTAGCTGCTGAGCAGAGTCGACTTCCCTGCCAAGTGTTCACTCACTTCTTCACCTCCTCGATGGCCTCAGGCAACCGGCGACAGGTGGTGAGCAGCAGGGAGACGGCAAGTTCGGCCGTGGCATCTGTCAGGACATCTGGGGTGTAGCCCACACGGATCCCACTACGAATCAAAGATTTGGCGGTAACGCTGGCCTCAAGCACCTTCACCAATTTCTACTGCTGGGACATTGCTGTGATACAGCTTTGTTCCCTCTTTGCGCTGCCTGTCAGGAAGCTCAGAGCTGTAAGTGAGCACTCAGGAATGGCCAGCCCTCATTCCCATCTTGATTATCTCCCATTTTGAGAAGGATATAAGATGGAAGATCGGGGTCCAAAGTCTGGAGCCAGTAACTACTTAACTTTTCTGAACTTCCTCATCTAAAGAGGGAAATAATAATACTTGCCTTTTCTACTTGAAGGGGTTGTTGTGGGGGTCAAAAAAAAGAATGAATGTGAAAGGGTGTCACCTGGACATTGTTACCCACTGCTTCTGACTGCTCGGCCTTACCTTAACTGATGTGTGCACACATGAGCAGATTTTATCATCAGCTACCTTACGTTTTCACTGAATGGTCAAAGAATATGAAGAAATAAATACTCAGCTCCTCTTTTTCCCTCTCTGGTAGTCACCCCTCACTCCAGGCCCTGCTTCCAGAGCCCAAGCCGCATTTACCGCTTCTTGATTTCATCCAAAGCCAAGTGGTCAACACCCACGGACATTGTGCTGATGACTTTGAGATTGGCTCCTGTTGGGCAGAAAAAGCATTGTTTGTATCTTTTCTCATGGGATTCAAGGCCCTCCTACATACTACAGACAGGTCCAGAAAAGGCAGGGCCCTGCTCAAGGTCATAAAGCAAGGCTGAGCAGAGCTGGACGAGGGCCCCAGGCCCTGGCTCTCCTCCACACCATGGTCTTTGCCCTCCTAAGGCCTCCCTCTGGGGACTCACCACCAGGAGAGAGGGGCAAAGTGTGTGCCATATGGAACTGCACACAACTGCTCCCTCTGGCCCAGGTCTGCAGTGAATGCCCTCAGAGCTCAGAGAGGTCACTGAAGACCTGCTCGGGAACCAGCAGCAGTAGGCTGATATGTCCACCAGGGCCAAGACACCCTTGGAACCCTCCCCGGGCCTGCCCAGTGCACACACCTGCGGCATCCAGGAGCTTCTTGTCTATGCGGTCAGAGAGGAGGCAGAGCAGGCCATGGGCCCCGGCCACGCCCCGTTCCAGGTCCTTGCTGGGGATGGGCTCATCGGAATCCCACTGCTCCACCTCACAGCTGAAGGCAAAGGAAAGACCGCTCAGAAGTGCGGGAGCCCCGCAGGTGTCCCCAGGCCCCCAAAGCCCCTCCAGCCCCCTGCAGACCCCTCTCAGAGTGGGAAACATTGTCTTCTGCTTGCTCTGGCCTCAAGCTGCCTGGGGCTGGCTGAGGCGAGTCAAGGTCAGGCGTGGGTGGCCTCAGAACTATCCTGAGGGTGAAGGGCTGTCACAGACCACAGCTCTCTGACAAGGACTGAAAGGGGCCTAAAGTGAAAGGAGAAAGTCACGGGGACGGCTCTCAGCTCAACACAAGGAAGCGCTTTCTTACCCCTACAGGAGGCCTCACAGGTAGTGAGCTCCCGGGCCTGGGCTGCCTATTGTTGGGAAGGCCAGTGGGGGGAAGTCAGATGGGGCTTGATTTCCCTGTCCAGTTGCACATCCTCTCCTATGAGTCCATGAAATGAAAAACTCTTGTTCTTGACTTTGTACTTGGACAAGATCAAAGCAGTTCAACATGGAGGAGTTTCAGGGGGCACTTCCATGGTGGCTGGTGGGCACGGGGCATGTTTCCCCGTGGTGCTGCCCAACCTCCCAGCCCTTGACATTTAATTCTGTGCAGCCAACACGTACGGAGCATCTACATGCGCAAGACACAGAGCTGCGGGCACTTCCCAGAATTCCCCGCTGCGGCACCTCCACGCCTAAGCCCCAGGCACAGGCTTCCTTTCACCCTCCTTTGATGGTGGCACAGCGCTATAGCAGTGTGAGCTGCTGCCACTAGTGCCCTTGTTGTTTTTGCCCTCCCCTCTTCCCCCCTCAATGCTTGGTACATGGCAAGTCCTCAGCAAAGGTTTTATTGCATTGAATGAAATGAACAAATCTCATTTTCCCCTTGCACTGGTCTCTGAGGCTGGGTTCCACCTTCTCCCTGCCTGATATGGGCAGTGCAAACCTGCATAATGCAGGGCTCAGACTGCAGCTGACAGAGCAAAGGTTCACATCCCAGCTGTGCCACACACAGTCATTGGGGAAGGCACTTAACCTGACCCAGTTTTCTCTGTAAAGTGGGAATTACTGTACCGACTTCACAGTACTGAAGGATTAAGAGTTTACGTATATGAAGCACCTGGCAAGGCTGACCTGCAGGGTTCAATTTAAGAAATGCTACCAGAGGCCCCCTGCCAACTGTCCAAAGGGACCAGGTAATCCAGTGACTGCTAAGGTCCCTGACCTGGCCAAGTGACCACAGAGGGTAAAAGATTAACAGCCTGTCCCTTGTGTCATGGGCCGTCTTCCCTCTCCCCAGGGCCATGGCTGGGGAGGGCTCCAGCCCTTTCCCCCACCCACACTGCAAGGGCCAGGGGAGCTGCGGGTCCCAGCGTCACTGCAACGGGCCTGGAGAAAGCTGGGCCCCAGAGAACTTTCTCTAAGCTTCCCCAAACTCCAAGACCGTCCTGGCCAGGCACAGGTTGTAAAGTTCGGCCAAGGCCCAAGCGCAGGATCCCGGATCTGACGCCACGGACCGCGCCGTCCGCCCCACCAAAAATAACTAACTGGGCCTCGGGAGGCCTACCCCGACCCGCCCGGAGACGCTGAGTCAGCCAGCGTACTGGGTGCCCGAGGTCCCGGAGCGGCGCCTGGGGCTCTGCAGCCCCTTCCCGCGACGCCACCCGCAGAACTCGCGCCCGGAGGGCGGGGACTCGGCGCGCGGAGCGGTGCAGGGACGCGGGGCTCTTACTCTGCGGCCCGGGCGAGCGCGGCGCTGCCCTCGGTGGGGATCCTGCGCGTCACAAACACCTTCATAAGTCGCACAGGCCTCATTCACCTTCCAGACGCCGGATACTGAGCCGGACCCCGCGGGCGGAAGCAGTCTGGGAAGGGGGCGTGTCCTCGGGAAGGCCGGGCCCGGAGCAGGAGGGGCGGGGGGGCGGGGGCAGAGTGGGGGCGTGTGGGGTTGCAGCTGTGCAGTGAGCGAGTGGCACTGACGGTGTGTCTGTGTGGGGGTAACTGGGGCTCCGCGTGTACGCCTTGTGCGTGTGTGTGTGTGTGTGTGATATCAAGCCTTAATGAAACTGAGACTGGTTCTGGGGCTGGTGCCAGGCTCGTATCCTTGGCCTGCTACCTCTGAGTACACACTGCCCCAGAGCATCAGGACCGGCAGGCGTGACTTGGGGGTTGCATTGGGTAAAAGGGCATCCAGGAGAGAGTCCTGTGTGAATGTGTGTGGATGCCTATAAAGGTGCCTACTGCGCTGGGGGAGGGGGCTGCAGTCAAGGACCATCCCCATTCCCAGGGCCTGAGTGCATTAACCATCTTCTCTAGGTCTGTCTCTTCATGGTCACACTGTTCCACGCAGGGGTCTTTGGTCACACAGACTGAGCTCTGAGCCTGGCCTATTGTGCATACAGAGGAGCCTGGATGAGGGCGGTATGAATCCCAGAATGACCTCTTTAATACTTGGTGCAGTTCCCCATAGGAAGCCCACAGTTGTGAGAGGGAGTTTGATTGGTTGTGGGCCACCCAGTTTGCTGAACACTTGCTGACCGGCTGGAGGCAGGTCATGCATAGGGCCAGGGCCAAGATGCTGGAGACATGTGGGGTCATGGTCAGACCCCGGGTTTGCAGTCAGGTGGACTGGGTCTGAATCCCAGCTCTGCCACTTAACAAGCTGTGTGATCTTGGTCGGTTCACATCCTCTTCCTAAGCCTCAGTTTCTTCAGCTACAAGATGGGGTTATTAGAACTTACCTTTAAGGGTTGTTGTGATTATTAAGCAAGCAACATTTGCATGGGCCCTGGGCCATGTTAGGTATTTACCAAGCACCAAGGCCATGAAGGAAAGAGTTGAGGAGTTCAGGCTCAGGAGCCAGACTGCCTGGGTTTAAATCACAGCTCTGCCACCCACTAAGGACAAGTTGTTAAACTTCTGCATGCCTCAGTTTCCTCATCTGTAAAATGGGGACAATAGTGATACCTCCCTCACAGCTTGTTGAGAGGATGACTATATATAGTACTTACAACAGCAGGTATGTTGGGCTGCACTGCAGGCTTGCAAGCCTTGTAGTTGTCCAGCCTCGAGACCCAAGAAAGAGCCTGGAGACAGTGACGAAGACATCAGTGGCTTATTGGACAGGGATCGTACACAAAGGGTCCTGGAGCAACACCCCACCATGCAGATGGCGGGCAGGATATGGCAGCAGTCTTTACTGCCCGAGGGAGAAGGAGGCTACCATTTATAGGGGGAATTGATGTCAGGTGGGCTCATCAGTTACCAGGGACTAATTAAGCCCTGTAATTAAGAGGATTGGATAGTCATGTGAGTGAAGCAGGGACTAGTAGAGCAGGGGATATACAGAGAGCAACAGAACAGCCATCTTGAATGGACTAACCATACAAGGTAACACACATCGTAGGTGCTTGATAAATAGTAACACATCCAAGGAAGCACATACCCCAGGGATAGCAGCTGGTCAGAGGTGCAGATGCTGAAGCAAGACTCAGTACAAGTGGGAGGGGCCCAGACCTGTCCCTGAGCTCTGCCGGCTTCATCTCTGCCAGAGCCTGTTCAGGTACTTGCTCCCAGGCTTGGGAGCACCTAGAAGGCAAAAGCCCTACCTGGTGGTCTCTTCTCTGAGGATTTTATCTGAATCCATTCAGCCCCATCAAAGCCCAGCTAGGAAAGAGAGACAGGCACAGAGACATGACATCTCCAGCCTGGGGTCACACAGCAAGTCGCTGGAGGGGCCAGAGCTGGCTCTTTGGGCCACCTGGGTCCCTGGCCAGTGCTCTGTCCTGCCTTCTCTCCCTGTAACACATTAATAAATGTCTTACCCACAGACCGCTATCTGCACTGCTAGGACACCTTAGGGACGATTTCTGAAATACCTCAACTATTGACGCAACAAAGTGTTTTTCTGTCCCCAGACCAGGGCTTCTGGGGACAGCACAGCCCAGTGGCTCCATCCTGTTAATCAGTGGTGACACCTGGGCCCAGCTCCTCCCCCACATAAGGACAGGCAAGGACACTGGGCAAGCCTGTCCACCAGGGGCAGGAGGGGGTGTGACACATCAATGGGCCCCCTCCCCCAAGGCAAAGCACCCAGATGGTGCTCAGTAGTGCTACTAGATGGTGGCCATGGAGCCAGAGGATGGAGCCAGCTGAGAGCCCTTGAGGAGGATCAGGTGAAGTGGTTGGGAGAGGAAGGATCCAAACTGGAGAGGGATCAGAGGCCTGACCTGGGCTTCACTGGTAAAACAAATTAATAAGCAGCTGAGATTTATGGAGCTCTTAGTAAGTTCCAGGCAATGGCAGCCTGGGAGACCCCTGGGTGACTGACTGAGGGTCAGGGCCACAGCTCCAGCAGGGGGATGGAAATTTGGAACATGCAAAAATTCAAAATGACAGTAAGAAAGGAAGTTTCTGTAGAACTGTTATAAATTCTCTTTTGCATTTAAATCTTGAATCTATTTGGAACATTTTGTGTATACAGTTTGAGGCGGGGGGTTCTCCTTAATGTTTTTCCAAATGGTTAACCAGTTATTCAAGTACTATTTTTAAATAAGTATCTTTTTTAGTTTTGGAATAGATAATAAATGCACAAGATACAAATTCCCAAAGGTACACAAGGGTATAAGGTGAAAATCGCCACTCCTACCCTGCCCCCCACCACTCAGATCCTCTCCCCAGAAGCAGTCACATCTTTCCAGAGATGTTTAATATATATAATAATGTGCATATAGTTTTCACATAAATGGTAGCACATACACTCTGCATCACCCCATTTTTTTTCACTCAGCAGTGTATCCTGGAGATCACGGCACATCCTTGCACACAGAGGTACCTCATTCTTTTTATGGATGCAGAGTATTTCACTGTAGGAGTGAACCACAAATGATGAACAGTCCCCTACTAATGGACATTTAGGATGTTTCCCATCTTTACTATTACAATGCCACAACAAAGAGCCTTTCACAAATGTCATTTTGTGCGTGGGTAAATACATCTGTAAGATAAATTCCTAGAAGCAGAAGTGTTGGGTCAAAAAATATGTGCACTGTAAAATTTTGATAGATACTGATAAAATGCTTTTCAGAGAAGTTGTTCAATTTACACTCCTATCAGTAATGTATGAAAGCATCTATTTCTCCTGTGTATTTTTGTTTTTAATGATATCTTATTGTAATTTTAATTTACAGTTCTCTTTTGAGCCAAGTTGAGCACTTTTCATACGTTTCAGAACCATTTCCTTCTATAACCTATGGATATCCTTTGCCTATTCAGATGATCTTTGTCTTAATGATTTGTAGGTACTATTCATACAATAAGTATGAATACAATACATACATACAATTCATACAATATTCATACAATATTAGCCTTTTGTAATATGGGTTGCAAATATGGTCTTTCCCTGAGTTTGCTGTCATATTTTTTTTTTTAATAAATTTATTTATTTATTTAGGCTGCGTTGGGTCTTCGTTGCTGCACGCGGGCTTTCTCTAGTTGCGGCAAGCGGGGGCTACTCTTCATTGCAGTGTGTGGGCTTCTCATTGCGGTGGCTTCTCTTGTTGCGGAGCACAGGCTCTGGCACGCGGGCTGCAGTAGTTGTGGCACGTGGGCTGCAGTAGTTGTGGCTCGTGGGTTCCAGAGCGCAGGCTCAGTAGTTGTGGTGCACGGGCTTAGTTGCTCTGTGGCATGTGGGATCTTCCCGGACCAGGGATCGAACCCGTGTCCCCTGAATTGGCAGGCGGATTCTTAACCACTGCGCCACCAGGGAAGCCCTTGTCTTATGGTTTTGTTAATTATTTTTAATGCAGACATTTTTTATTCTTATGGCTTCTAGGTTTTGTCATACAGAGTGTATCCTAGTGCATCTACTGCTGCATAATAAATTATCCCAAAACATAGTGGCTTAAAGCAACAGCAATCCTTCCACTATTCTCTCTGAAGTTGGCTGGGCTCGGCAAGAGGGTCTCATTCAGGCTCCTTCATGCCGTGTAGTCGGATGGTGGTTGGGTTCCAGGCAGCTGAAGGCTTCCTCACTCAAGTGTCTGGTTGTCAAGGCTGGCCGTCAGCTGGGCCCTCTGCTGGGCTGCTGGCCTGGACACCTACACAGGCCCCCTGCCTGTGGCCTGGACTGCCTCACAGCCTGGAGCCTGGGCCATTCCAAGAGACAGAACGGGAAGCTCTCAGGCTCTTAAGGCCTCAGCCTGGAAATGGTGTGCATCACTTCTGCCATATTCTATTGGTTCCACAGTCACTAAGCCCAGATTCCAGGAGAGGACAGAGACCCCACCTCTTGATGGAAAGAGTATGGAAGAGTTCGGGGGGAGGGAGAATGTTTTAACATCGCTTTTTCATGTAAAAAGCCTTTCTCACATTGGGTTTCATTTTTAAAATATCATTCTTTCTAGGCCTGGTACCTTTATGGTTTAATTATTTACTGAAATTTTGATCCCTATATTTTTAAAGATAGCAAGTTGTTCAACACCTTTTATGAAACAATCCACCTTTTTCTCACAGTCGTATACTAAATGTGGGTCTTTTAGGGTCTATTTCTTTTTTTTTTATTTTTCGGTACACGGGCCTCTCACTGTTGTGGCCTCTCCCGTTGCGGAGCACAGGCTCCGGACGCGCAGGCTTAGCGGCCATGGCTCATGGGCGCAGCCGCTCCGCGGCGCGTGGGATCTTCCCAGACCGGGGCACGAACCCATGTCCCCTGCATCGGCAGGCGGACTCTCAACCACTGCGCCACCAGGGAAGTCCTAGGGTCTATTTCTAAACCTGATCTCCTGTTCTGTCAAGTCACATATGACTGGTCATCTGTGAGATAGTAAAGGGGTGCTGTTGGAAGCCGCTAGGTTCGTGGTCATTTGTTATGTGGCCTCGTACAAGAGGGTAGGTGAGGACACACCTGAGGGCCTCTTTAGAAGCATAAAGTTAGGTACTTGTGGCTTATGTCATTTCCAAGGCTCTGTGAGAACAAGGCTGGCTCAGAAGATCTGCCTTGGCCACAAACTGGTGGCATCAGGCAAAGCACTTCTGTTTGATCCTTGGTTTCCAAACCATAGAACGGGGACAATTATTCCCTGTCATGGTGGTTGGTATGCGCTGAGCCCAGGGCCGGGGCCTTGGGGGTGCTCAGGAAATGTGGACAGAATGGACTTGCACCCTCACTCTTTTGGGGAGAAAATGGCCCAGCCATGTCCATGCTGGGCACTGCCTGTCTCCCTGTCCCCTCTGGCTTCACTCCCCACAGCGTGGCACTTGCCCCTGCAGCCCCTGCCCTGCTCCAGGCCCTGGACCCCTCCCGTCCTTGATCAGGGGGTTCAGAGAGCTCAGGGATCTTGGATTAGGTCTGCTTGGCCCTTGGGCCTCTGTTCTGGTCATCTGGTTTCTGCCCGATCTCTGAGACTTCTGGAGTCTGGAACCTTAAGGGTTGGGCCAACCCCATAGTCTTCCTGAGCCCTGACCAGCTGACCTGGGGGCCTGCCGCCCTCTCTTCTCCACTGTTCCCCTCAGCCCTGGTTAAAGCCCAGCCTTGCTCCTCTGGGCTGGGGTCCCACCGTAGCACCCTGGGTCTGACCTTGTAACCTAGCCCTCCCCACAGCCACTCAGGCATAGAGTGACTCAGCTCGGCATGCATCCCAGAGACACCTGAAGATCAAACAGGCCGGGGACAGCTGCAGGCTGGGAGGTAGGGAGAGCATGGCTGCCTCGTGGGCCGTAGTGAAGGGCTGCAAGAGGCAGCATATAGAAGAGTGCCCACCCGTACTGGGCACTGTGCAGTGTCCACAAATGCTGGTCAGTCTCTCAGAATTATGTGCCACCCGGCTGTTCATTCAACAAATGATTAGTAATAACATTATTCCAACATGCTATGAGAGCTAACATTTACTGAGCACCAGCTGTGTGTCCGTGGCTATCCTTTACATGTATTGTCTCATTTAATTTTTACAGCAACCCTCTCTGGTGGGTGCTGTCATTATTCCCATTTTGCAGATGAGGAAACAGGCTCAGAATTGTTAAGAAACTTGCCCAAGTTCTCACAGCTAATAAGTGGCTGAGCTGATATTTAAATCTAAGTATGAATGACTGTGGGTTGTGCTCTTATCTCCTCTGTTCCCCATTCAGCAGGTGAGAAAAGATAGAGAAATGGAGTTCCTGATCTTGAGAAAAGTTCAAGTTTCAAGGTGCTGCAAGGAGGCAGAGTAACTAACTTCGTAGAAGCCAAAGAAAGCTTCTCTTAGGAGCAGACTTTGCACTGGGCCCTGAATCGTGGGGAGGATTTGGGGAGGCAGTCGGGAGACAAAGGGAGGGCACCACAGTCACTGGCTGGCTATAGCAGGAGCAAAGGTCCTGAGGTGGGAAGCATGGGCCCAAAAGGGGAGCTGCAAGCTGTTCTGGGCAGCTGGCGCATGCAGGGAGGGGCTGGGGCAGGCTAAGCTTGGCCCTCAAGCATGAGGACGGTGGGAATCGTGGATGGGGCTGAGCAGGGGAGAGCTGCTCTGAGCTGCATCCCCAGCCAGAGTCCAGGCCTTGACCACTGTCTTCTCTGCTGCCCCCTATTGGTACCCACACCCCCACCGGCACCAAGCCCCCTAAACTCCTACTGGAGACACAGCAGGGAAGTATTGATACTTGGTGACTTGAGATTGGTCTCAACTGCCGGCCTGGCCCAAAGCCTCAGAGCACCTGACAGGTCAGGACCCCTCACTCTGCAGGTGGGTTAGGAGCAGGAAAAACTCCTTCCCGCTCCCTACACTGACCCCTCTGAAGCCCTCTCCTTTCTTCAGGAGCCTAGGGTCCCCTCCCTTCTCAGGAAAAGGCTAATATCAGTCATGCACGCTCTAGTAAAAGGAACCCAGTTTCTGTGGGTACCCACATCTCATTCTGGGCTCCAAACTAGCTTCATCTGAAATGGAAATTTCATTGCAATGTCTTGATTACATCATAAATCAGTTACAAACCTTTTCCAATGAGGCTATCACTCCAAACCCAGAAAAGGCAAAGGCGATTTAACTGCCCAAACCAGAGGCTGTGCAAACAGGACCTTGAGTGGGACATGGAAATAAAAGCAGGGCTCCTATGAGCCTTGACAAGATACTGCCCCTCTCTGGGCCCTGATTCCTCATTCAATGAGGTTGAACTAGAGCAGGGATCAGCAAACTTTTTCTGCAAAGGGCCCGACAGTGAATATTTTAGTCTTCATGGGCCATATAGTCGCTGTTGCACTACTCAGCTCTGCCATTATAGCCCGAAAGCAGCCACAGACAATACATAAGTGAACGGGCATGGCTGTTTCGGTACAACTTTACGTATGGACATTGAAATTTGAAGAACATGTCATTTTCATGTGTCATGAAATTCCTAGATTTCTTTTTTTGAGCAAGAGCCAGTCTTGCATGGGCATCACGCAAAAACATAAGTGGTCAGATTGGGCCAACGGCTATGGGTCACCCCCAGGCGCCTGGCTGGAGCAGAGCTTCTCACTTTAACGTGCATACAAATTACTTGGGGATCTTGTTAAAATGCAGATTCTGATTCAGTAGACTTGGGGCAGACCTGAGAATCTGCATTTCCTGTAAGCTCCCAAGTGATGCTGATGCTGTTTGTCCACAGAGCGCACTGTGAACAAGGGGCCAGGGAATGTTCCAGCTCAGCCACTCTGAGATCCTAAGTGATGCTTTGATTACAGATCCTGCTGTTCACTGACGAAATGCTAACTCAGAGGTCTGGACACAAGCAGGCCCCGGTGTTTTCTGTACAGCCTTCACCTCTGTCCTGGTTTTTCTTGCTTTATTTCCTTATTTTTTGTGTTTCTTCTCTCTCACCTTCTGCCACTAGAACATAAGCTTCTTGAGAGCAGGGACTTTGTTGCTTTGTTTGCCACTGTCGTCCTACATCTTGCACATGGCAGGTGTTCAGAAAATATTTGTTGAAGAAATGAATGAATAACGCAGGCGGTGCCTGGTTGGCCTCTCTTATTGCTCATCCCCGCTGGGACTTTGTCGTTCTATCACCACCTAGTGGGCACTTTTGTGTACTGCAGGGCGGGGGAGAAAAACGCTCCTCTACGTGTATGACTGACCCAGGCAGGAGGTAGAGGAGGCCGCTGTGGGCAGAGAACTGCCCCCTTCGGATGCCCCTGTTATCTGTGTTCTTGTCTGCTGGCACAGAACTCCTTGTAGGAGAGTCTTCCTGGAGGAGGTGGCATTTGAGCTGAACAATGAAAGCAATAAGATTGGGAATGGTGGGAATGAGACGGAGGAATGGCATTCCTGGTAGAAGGAGCAGCATGAGCAGAGGCCTGGGTGCTGGAAAGCGTGGGCGTGTGCCAAAGGGAAGAGAAGTACAAGCAGCTGAGATGGGCAGTGGAAGGTGAGGCCAGATAATGACATAGGAGGAGGGGAAGAGGCCCCAAGGAAAAGGAACTTCCACTTAGTGTTTGATCGGTGCCAGGCACTTCACACGCACAAGGTCATTTAACCCCTGCAAAGGCCAGTGAGGCAGATTTTAGGACCCCCATTTTACAGATAAGGAAACTGAGGCACAGACTGGTGAAGTGACTTGTCCAAGGTCACACAGCTGACAAAGGGCAAAACTGGATTTGAATTGAGCTCATCTGATTCTCTCCTCCCTGATGGGAGTACTTGCCCCTGGTTTGTGCGTGAAGGGGGTGCATGTTGGTGGGGCATATGCAGGAAACTAGGAGCTGGGGTCCAAGACACCCAGAGGCCTGAGTGTCTTCCTCCACACTGTCTCAGGGCCTGACAGCTTCGTGACCTGGGAGCCTCCCTCTGCTCACCGTCATGGTCCTAGAGCCCTGGCCTGAGGGGCAGGATGGCTGGGTTCTAGTCTGGGCTCCCTTCACCTCTCTGGGCCACAGAGTACAATGGCTATAATGATTTGTAAAGGGACCTCAGAGATCTCTTACTTGCCCTTTATATAGATATGGAAACTGAGGTCCAGAGAGGGAAAAGAACACCCTTGATGATGCACAACAAGCTAGGCTTAGTGCGGCCTTCATCTTGGCCTATGCCTGGATTTGCATCTGATGGCTGGACGCTGATGCTGCCATACAGAGGGCCTGAGCCCCGGACGCAGAGGGTAGCAGAGGGCCCAGCTGGGCCCCCTTGGACAGCCCAGGCCCTTGGATAATGTGTTCAAGTTTCAGTTCCCAGTGAGGTGTGTCCCAGGGATGGGGTGAGTGTGTGGAACTGCAGGCTGGGGGGAAGGGAGGGAGGCTTAGCAGGACCTGCCCCACAGGCTTTCTGGAGGCTGGACTCACCAGAGCAGAGGGGTCTGCAGGCTCCAAGCAGAGCAGTGACCTGTCCAAGCCTCTTGCTAGACTGTCTAGACTCAGGTTCCCCCCATGGGCCAATTTGGCCTCGAAGCTCCCCCAGCAGCTGTGGAAAGTCCTACACGTGGATCCGAAAGCAGGCACCATTGCCCAGATGCTGCGACCCCACCGACATGCAAACACCTGAATGTGCTTGGGCAGAGACGAGCAGAAGGTTACCACAGTCCGATCTGCAGGGCTCCCTGCGGCAGGAGCGTGTTATTTCTGCTGGGGATTTTTACCAGAACCCTTTCTGTAATCCTCAGGCCATGGCTGGGGTTTAGTAATGAGCTGTAACAGCCGGAGAACTTGGTTCTGTGAGCTGAGAACAGCTGCTCATTCTCAAACGAGTCCTCTTTTCCTGATGACTGAGTTCAGCTGTAGCAAAGGGGTCGGGGTAGGGAGCAGGGATCCAGGACAAGAACAGCAGCAGTGCTCACACAGGGCCAGAGCCCAGCACTGCCTTTATATAGATGGAGCCTCGGAGGCCCAGGGCGGCTGTGAGGTTGGGGGCAGCACAATGCCATATGCAGACTAGACTGTGGGTACGGCAGAGCTGAACGAGGGGTTCCCCAGAAGCAGGCTCTTACCTGAGGATTCATGTGCAAGTGATTTATCCAGGAAGTGCTCCCAGAATGAGCCAGGAAAGGAGTGGTGCACAGGAGGGATGGGGGTGGGGAGTGGGGAGGGGAGAAGATAAATGGCGCCCTCTCTGGCCTGGTCCTGCAGAGGGTAGCTTCAGTCTGATCCTGAGGGGGGCTCTGGAGTGTAAGTTACATCTCAGGGTTGTCAAAACCCCGGGCAAGGGAGCTGGGCTTCCATATTCCCTGCCCCCATCAGTCAGCACCACCCAAGGTGCTGAGTACAAGGAGATCTGAGTACAGCTTCCCAGAGGAGTGGCCTTGCGCTGTGATGCAGAGCAGGATGTGCAGTTTCTGCCGAGGAGAAGGGTCTGAGCAGGACCCAAGGGAGGAGCTCAGGCACCCGGCCGGAAGGCCAAGGTGGCCATGTTTAGGACAGGCCAAGGAGGAGCATGGAGCTCGGAGGGATGGCTCAGCTCCCTGCAGGTTGCAGGTGAAGTGCACTCAACTATTTCAGCAAAGGTCCCAGAAACCACCTCCGGAAACCCCTCTCTCATTTGCCGCTGTTTGTGGCCAAAACCCTGAACTGTGACAAGGAGGGTCAAAGAGCTCAGGTGAGAGGTAGAACAGTCTTATTCAGACAAAACCGTCCAGAAATGAGTCACTGGCCTGACCTGGGCCCCAAGAGGCTCTGCCAACAAGAGCTCGGGGGCCCCAGGTGAGATGGGCATCAGGCTTGGGCCCAAAGGGTAGAGCCACTAGTTGGCAGCCCAGGGAGATGGATCTGTGTTAGTGGGAACTCCTGTCCCTTTACTTGACCCCACTTCCCTTCTCTCCATCCCTCCAGAGAGGCCCCACCTGACCTCCTGGTCTCTAGCCTCCTCTCCTCCAATCCAGTCTCCTGGAGTTGCCAGAAGGTCCCCTCTAAAAAGCAAATCTCGTCCTGTCCCTTCCCTGCCTGCCACCTTCCCTGGCTCCCCACTGCGCTCAGGAGAAAGACCAGAGCCCCGGTGCTCTCCCAAGTCCTCTCCTGTGGTGACAAGGCTTAGCCCGCTGGGACTGAGATCAGCAAACTTGCGGCAGAAATCAGGAGTCTCAGCAGCTTCCCAGAGCCCGCAGGCCAGGGCGGCACTGGCTTCAGCCCAGCTATCCGGGAAGAGGGAAGGGCAGCCCCAGACCCGCCCCAGGGCCTCGCTCTCCGCTTTGCCTCTGTAATTAATTTATGGAAAGCATCTAAACTGGGAGCCAACACAGTCCTGCAAACCTCATCTAACCCCTGCCTCCACTGGAGGGAGCAGCACCCTTGGGGTGGAGCTTTTCTTACAGTGATTACGTTTGGTTTTATTTCTGGAAAAAAACAAAACAAAACAAAAACAAAGCATTTAAGGTCTAATTTCCCCAATCACCTGCGTAATGAGGCGGCTTTCAAGGGGTGTTTGGTGAGGCCACAGGGAGCCTTGCGGTCCTGCAGCCCCAGGAGGGCTTTGGGGGCTCAGAGTCCAGCTCATCAGAAGCTCCTCTTGGCTCCACCTTTGAGCACAGCCAGAATCCGACCTCCTCTCTCCCGCTGCTGCCTCCACCCTGCTGAGCCACGGTCACCTCTGCAACGGCCCCCTGGCCATCTCCCTGGCTCTGCCTTGCCGTGCTCCAGTCTCTGCTCCCAGGCAGCCACAGCCAAGCCCACTGCTCCTCTGAGAAGCTCTCCCAGGGCTCCCCGCTCCCTGGGGTGACGCAGGAGTCCTGCCAGGCTCATTACAGCCACACAATACCCTCCGACCTCACTGCCTCCCTGGAATCCCTTGATGTTGCACACTCTGCCTCCCAGCACCCCTGCACTAGGTATTCCCCCTGCCTGGAACGTCCTTCCCGAGATCCGGTATCTGCAAAGTCTGCACCCTCGTTTCCTACAGGTCTCACTCAAAAGTTTGCCCTTCACAGCTTCCCTGATTGTACTCATGCCCCGTTCATTCTCTATTCTCCTCACTCTGCTGTATTTACCCTCTTACCACTCATCACCTGAAATATCCTTATTTTCTGACTTATTGTCTTGTTTCCCTCTATTCTCCACCAGAATGTCAGCTCTGAGAGCAAGGGATTTGTTTTTGTTTCAACGGTGAAAAATTTTATGTTTAGAATTAGCCAGCTGGACTCAGTTTTGACGATCTCAATTTTGTTGGCAACATCCAAAGCATCACAGTCAGGAACCAGTCGAACATATGCCTTCTTCTCTCCACCGGGCCTGGTCAGGGTGTTGACCTTAGTTACGTCAGTGTCATAGGGCTTCTTCACAGCCTGTTTAATCTGGTGCTTGTTGGCCTTGACGTCCACAATGAACACCAGTGTGCTGTTGTCTTCTATGTTCTTCATGGCTGACTCGGTGGTGAGGGGGAATGTGCTCTGATGGCATAGTGGTCAAGCTCTTTTCTCCCAGGGGACGCCCTTCCGAGGCTATCTGGGCTGTCTCCTGAGCCGCAGTGTTTTGGGCCGTTGGAAGGTGGGTGACGTCCGGATCTTTTTTGTGTGTGGCTGTGGACAGACGCCTTTCAACGCTGCTTTGTTGGCCTTCAAAGCCTTGGCTTTGGCTTCCACTTTGGGAGGGGCAGGGGCTTCCTTCTTCGCCTTCGGCACCATCTTCATGATTTGTTTTGTTCGCTGACGCATCTCCAGTACTGAGACAAGTGCCTGGCACATAGCCGATGCTCAATAAACATTAATCAAATGAATGAATGAAATGCATCTGTCATGTGACAGAGCGGGTGGGCAGAGATTCCTGAGATGTTCTGGGGGCATCCTCTCTGGGTGCGTGGAGTCAGCCTGACCTTACCTCTTGCAGGAAGTCTTCTGTCCTGGTTCTAAATGGAAGTTCTGGCTGCAGGTGGCAGCTCTGATCACTCAATAGGACTGATTTTCCTTTGGTGCACACATCACCTCTTCCAGGGATCCCTCCCAGAACCCTTTCCAACCCTCAGGGAAAGTTTGTCCTGCCCACCCCTGGTCTGACACTTTCTCCCTTGTGGTCTGTTTTGGGTGTTGGTGTCAGGCTGAGGTCCCTGGCAGGCACCTGACTCATATCCAGAGAACACCTGGAGGGCCACTTCAGATCACGCTTTACAGGGCCTCTCGTGGGGCCTAAGTCACACCTTCTCCTCACTTAAGCCTCAGAATAACCCTCTGAGGTAGTTATTATTATCCCCATTTTATAGATGAGGAAACTGCGGTCAGAGGCCACAGAAGTGACTTACCCAAGTCCCACAGCTGTGTCACAAGGTGGAGTGCAGCCGTGCTCCGTGGCCTCAAGGCCAGCCCCACTGCCTTCAGCATGGTGCTCAAAAAGGGTCTGGGGAAAGAAGGGAAGGACAGACCTGAGTTCTGGGTCTCCTGAGTGAGCGAAGAAGATGCTGTAAACACAGCATGTGTCAACCCACTGCTGGGCTGGTCCGTGTGGCCCATCCTTGCTCAGCCAAGCCCTCCTGGTGTTCTGTGCAGGGAAAGAAAAGGTAGTAACTCTCTCTTCCAGAGGGCCCCACGGTGGGTGTGGGGATGTAAAGAAGTTGCATAGCCCTACCCAGTGCCCATCCCTCATCCTCAGCCTCTCCCTGGGGCGAAGACAAGGCCCAGAAGAGTTGACTGATGAGCCAAAAATTAGGGACAGAGCCGGGACCAGTGACTCTTGACATCAGTCCTGTCTTTTTCTCTGATTCTACCTGCTGTGTCTGCAATGCCTATATCCCTAGGACCCAGACCTCAGTTTCCTCATTTGTAAAGTGGGAAAATTGTACCTATCTAATAGGATCAAAGATTAAATGAGGTAACACAGGAAAGTGCCCGGCACAGTGCCCAGCAGAAAGTAAATTCTTAACAATCAGTGCATATAGTTATTAGCTGGTTCCAAGAGAAGCGCCTATGTTGCATTATCTCCTCCTTCCCTGCCTTACAAATGGTCCTCACAGGCCTACAGCTGCAAACTTGGTTGTTAGAAGAAGACCTATTTCTTTAGGAAAAATAAAATAAAATAAAATAGTAGTGCCCCATTGTGGAGATGGCATGACAAAACTAGCACAGCGTGGCAGCATTTTGTGAACATTTTAAATATGCAAGGTAAATATTTTATGAATGTTAAATATTAATAAAGTCTCATTTTGTCTGAATTCTCCCACCTTTTAAAATGTATGTCAAGAAACAAATAACTTCAAAGCTGTCCGGTTAAGCGAGCTGTAACTGGATTTACAATATTGCCACGTAGGGCATTTTTTAAACTGGTAAACAAATGTAAGTGTCTCCTCTCGTCTTTTGTCAAGATTAGTCTCAAATTCGGTGAATTTTGAATTATGCCCCGGCAGGACTAGACCCTTCCTGGAATAAGGTTCAGTGGTCCTACACACACCTGTATGTCACCGGGGCCAACCATTTGGAAATGGCACTTTGACAAAACCCATCAAGAACCATAAGAACCATTTATATACTTTGACCAGTTATTTACTGAGGAATTTATCCTAGTGAAATAATTTCAAAAAAGCAAAGCAAAATGTAAGCACATGAAGATGTTAACTGCAGTGTTGTTTACAGTTGAGGAAGATGGTAAACACACTCAATCTACAACAAGAGTGGAATGATTTAGTAAATTATGCTCGAGCCCCTGATGGTTCTTCAGCCAATAAAAATGATCATTTTGAAGACTATGTAACAACATAGATAATGTTTATGTTCAAAGGTTTCATATCAAAGGAGAAAATGCAAAACTGCATTGAGACTCTGGTCCCTACTGTCAGGGCAACTTTCTTTCCTTGTTGTCTGGTCCTCACAACAGCCCTCTCAGGTAGACAAAACAGGGTCATTATTTATACTCCTATTATCCAGGGGAGGAGAGACCACAGGGACTCAGATTCTGAACCGGGACAGCTCCTAACACAGAACCTAGTGCTGCCTCAGAGGAGCGTGTCCCTGACTGCAGGCCCAGCAGCAAGCCCCCAGCTCCTGAGTGAGGACAGTGTAAGACAAAGCCCAATTCTCACATACCCTCCCATCTCATCCAGGAGGGGTGTCCCCTGGGGCTGCCTCTTCTTCCTTCTCAGGCTGGGATTTCCCCTCTTGGGCAATTTGGAAGAACCCCAGGCCCGGGTCCCACCTTGCTCTGAGCTGGGCTTATAGGAAGCCCCTTGTGCACAGCTGACCCATGAGGTCATGTGGGAAAACCCTTAGAAACTCTAGTACGTGCTGCAGGTGCTGCTGTTCCGATTATCAAAAACAAGTGTTAATGTGAAATTTTTCCATCATGCAGACACTGTTGGTAATAATATAATCAGCGCTCCCCTCTCCATTGCCACCTTAGGAAATAAAACCTTACGGGGACACTTGAAGCTTCCTGGGTGCGCCTTCCTGATCCCACCCTCCACCTCTGTCACAAAGGTAACCCAAAACATAAAGGGATGTTTATCTATAAATATTAAGTAGTATTGTTTTGCATGCTTTTAAACTTTCAATATGTGGCTTCATATTGTCTTCTATTCATTCAACAAATTCACTTGCAAATATTTATTGAGCGCCTACTGTATATGAGGCACCCTGGGAATATCAGTGAACAAAACAGACAAGATCACTACTCTTGTGGTGTGTACATTCCCATGGGGTGAGCCAAATGATATGCAAAATTTATGAATTAGAGATAAACTGTATGTTAGAATGTGAGAGGTGCAAAGGGGGAAAACAAGCCAGAGAGGCAGGGGTGGAATGTTGCAATTTTAAGTAGGATCATATCCTTCTATATCTTGCTTATTTACTCCATATTATCTTTTTCTTTTTTATGAATGTACCATCTTTATTTGTTGTCTTGTCAATGAACATTTAAGATTTCTTTTTTTTTTTTGGTCATTATAAACAATATTACCATAAGCATTCTTGTAAAAGTCTCTTTGAGTACACTCAGAAGAGGTTTTGGGGGTACAGATTTGCTGGGTCTAGGGCATCTTCGACTTAACTGAGATAGATGGTACAAATGGCTCTAACTAAGGTGGTTGTACCAATGATTCCCACAAGCAGCGTATGAAGGGTCTAGTAGAGGAACTAGTTCCTCTACTTCTTCTCTAACACTTGGTGGTGTCAGATTTTTTAAAATACCTGCTAATCTGACAAGTATAAAATACTATATCTTTGTTTAAAACTGAATTTCTCAGATAACTACAAAGGTTGAGCATATTTTCATAAGTTTATTCATCACCTGTGTTTTTTCTTTAATGACTAGGAATTTCATTGACTTTTGCCTATTGGTTTTACACCCAGTAATCTTGCTAACTAATAACTGGTCTGTAGATTCCTTTGGGTTTTCTAAATAGACAATCGTATCATCTGTAAACAATGACAGTTTATCTCTTTCTTTTCAAATGTATGCCATTGATTTATTTTCTTTATTAATTTATTTAAAAACTTCTACCACTAAATGTATTAATTTATTTAAGAAAAATAAGTTCGGGCTTCCCTGGTGGCGCAGTGGTTGAGAGTCCGCCTGCCGATGCAGGGGACACGGGTTCGTGCCCCGGTCCGGGAAGATCCCACATGCCGCGGAGCGGCTGGGCCCGTGAGCCATGGCCGCTGAGCCTGCGCGTCCAGAGCTTGTGCTCCGCAACGGGAGAGGCCACAACAGTGAGAGGCCCGCGTACCGCAAAAAAAAAAAAAAAGAAAAAGAAAAATAAGTTCAAAAGTACAATGCTGAACAAAAGATGTTATAGTGGGCATCCTTATCTTTTCCTGATTTTAAAGGAAATGTTACTATTGTTCGCACAAGTAATATTTCCTTTAGAAGTTTTTATAGATAGCCTTTATCAGTTTAAGGAAATTCCCCTTTATTTCCAATCTGCTTAGAAGGTTATCATCAATCATTATATACTTTTATCAAATACCTTTTCTGTGTCTGCTTAGATGAGCATACGTTTTTCTTTTTTAATCTATTAATGTGATAAATTAGCTCTATAGATTTTCTAATATTAAGCCATCTTTGTATTCTTGGAATAAACTCAACTTGGTTATGGTACATTATCTTTTTTTTTTTTAAAGAAGATGTTGGGGGTAGGAGTTTATTAATTAATTAATTAATTTTTGCTGTGTTGGGTCTTCGTTTCTGTGCGAGGGCTTTCTCTAGTTGTGGCAAGTGGGGGCCACTCTTCATGGCGGTGCGCGGGCCTCTCACTATTGCAGCCTCGCTTGTTGCGGAGCACGGGCTCCAGACGCGCAGGCTCAGTAGTTGTGGCTCACGGGCCTAGTTGCTCCACGGCATGTGGGACCTTCCCGGATCAGGGCTCGAACCCGTGTCCCCTGCATCGGCAGGCAGATTCTCAACCACTGCGCCACCAGGGAAGCCAGGTACATTATCTTTTTTATATACAGTTGAATTATTTTAATAATATGTTACTTAGGATTATTACATCTAAATGTATGAGTGAAATGGGCCTGCAATTTTCCTTTCCTATGCTATACTTGTTTACATTTTTAATTTAGTTAATTAATTTATTTATTTTTGGCTGCCTTGGGGTCTCCGTTGCTGCACACGGGCTTTCTCTAGCTGCGGCGAGCAGGAGCTACTCTTCGTTGTGGTGTGCGGGCTTCTCATTGCAGTAGCTTCTCTTGTTGCGGAGCACAACCTCTAGGCACGCAGGTGGGCTCAGTAGTTGTGGCTCGAGGGCTCTAGAGCGCAGGCTCAGTAGTTGTGGCGCATGGGCTTAGTTGCTCCATGGCATGTGTGATCCTCGCGGACCAGGGCTTGAACCCGTGTCCCCTGCACTGGCAGGCGGATTCTTAACCACTGTGCCACCAGGGAAGCCCTGTTTAATTTTTACATTAAGATTATACTGTCCTCGGGCTTCCCTGGTGACGCAGTGGTTAAGTGTCCGCTTGCCAATGCAGGGGACACTGGTTCGTGACCCGGTCCGGGAGGATCCCGCATGCCGCGGAGCGGCTGGGCCCATGAGCCATGGCCGCTGAGCCTGCGCGTCCGGAGCCTATGCTCCGCAACGGGAGAGGCCACAGCAGTGAGAGGCCCGCGTACCGCAAAAAAAAAAAAAAAAAAAAAAAAAAAAAAAAAATTATACTGTCCTCAAAGAATGAATTTGGGAATATTCCTTATTTTTCTATTCCCTGGAAGAATTCATATAAGATTGGCTTATCTATTCTTGAAATGTTGGTATAATTCACCTAAAGCCATCTGGGCCTTGAATTTTCTTTGTGGGAATGTTTTCAATTATTGCTTCAGATTCTTTAACTGTTTTAGGACTATTCAGAATATCTTTTTTTTTTCAGTTTTGATAGGAATTTATGTATTTCTATAATAGAAATATATATAAAAATATATAAAAGACTTCAAATTTGTTGGCATAATGTTGTCAACAGCATTCCCTTATTATGTTTTTTCTCAGTAATCTTTTATTTGCAAATACAGCCACATGAAGATAAAACCTCCAGATGGTTGTGTTTTTATCATATTATCTTTTAAACCTGTTTTAACTATAGTTATGTTACTCTTTTCATGTATAATGTCATTTATTTGTATATTTTCTTTTTTTTCCCCCTGATCCATCTTCCCAGAGATTTTTCTATTCTGTCTTTTCAAAGAATCAACTCTTAGTTTTATTGGTCTTCATTGCGTTTTTATTTTCTATTTTGTTGGTTTCCATTTTGTTTTTTGTCTCTTTACTTACATTGTTTTGGGGTTTATTGTGTTTTTTTAAACTTCTTAGATTTGACACTAAGGTCATTAATTTGCCCTGAGGGCATTTGTCTGCCAGCTGAACTGAGCTGAGCAACAGCTGTTTTGAGAGGACTCTGGGACGAGGGGGACAGATGTGGAGGCCCAGGACCCAGTGGGGAGAGGAAGAGTCTATCAAGACCCTCCACAGGGAAGCAGGACTCTACACCTAACTTTGGTGCAATGCTGCTTTCTCTCCAAACTATAGCAAACTGTTTAAAAAAGAAAAAACCCACAAGGAGGAGGATAATAGAGGAGTCATCAGCAACAGCATTTTGGCAGTTGGAAAGTAGATGGACTTAACAGGCCCAAGAAAGCCATATCCCAAAGATGAAAAAGAAGCCTGATTTATACTGCAGAACTATAAAGAGGTCTCAAACCAGGCTCACCAAGAATCTCAGGACTGGGGTTAGTATGGGGTGCATGGACAGAGAAAAGATCCTACATGTTTGCAGAGAAAAAGTAGGTATATAGAGAGAATTATGGCTGAGAATGGTGTTGGATTTTAAAAACAGCATCAGTGGAAGCTAGAACACAGTGGAGTAACAAGTTCAAAATTCTGAAAGAGAGTTTGTGGTTCAATTGATGATAAAAATGAGCAAATTAAGCCGATAATTAAAACAAGTCAGTTATTTACTCCAGGGAAAACAACATGTTGTGCAGGAAAAGAAAATGATAGTGTTCTGCACAGCTCATTTGACAATAGATTTACAGCCAGAATAAGGCAAATAATGAATATTGATCCAATCAGAATGACAAATAACAATATTGGGAGGCTGATGACCAGGGGATAAATGTGGGGGTGTGTGGGTGGAGTATGTGCATGTGTTTTATAGGGGTTGTGTTTGGGGGAGAGGGTTGGTAAGAGAGCTAAATCCTCTCTTCATGATGAGAAATTATTAGATGATGCCCAAACCTGAAAATTCAAGAAGTAGCAATATAAGCATGTTATTTAAAGAAAATATGGTAAATATCAGAAAGATTGAAACCTGTATCTCTGGGACTGAGAAAGAGGGGTAGGGTGGTGATAGGGTTGGGGGTTGAGGGGAAGGGGCTTCAGGGAATTGCTGATTTTCATAAGAAACCATGTAAATTTTTCAACTTTTAAAATTATGTGCAT
Source organism: Delphinus delphis (assembly GCF_949987515.2). Taxonomy (NCBI): domain Eukaryota; kingdom Metazoa; phylum Chordata; class Mammalia; order Artiodactyla; family Delphinidae; genus Delphinus; species Delphinus delphis. The sequence continues at coordinate 35,367,996 of NC_082688.1, forward strand.
GCTTAACTTTGATAAAAATAAAACTGAAATTTAAAAAATTCCAGAAGTGGGATGGCTGGGTCAACAGGCATGCATATTTTTAAGATCTTACCCACAGCGCTGAACAGTGAGCCCATTTCACCCTCTTCCAGAAGTGAAAGAGTCTCTAATTCCCAGTCCTTGTCAGCACCATTGTCAATTTTCAGACCTCTGTCAGTTTTATGATTAAAAAATATATATCCTATTGTGGTTTTAATCTGCATTTCTTTGACTACCAAAGAGTTTTACATAGTTAACATATTTAACCATTTTTAGTTCTTTTTTGATTCATTTCCTGTTATAGTTCTTTGTCCATTTTTATCTTGGAATCTTCACCTTTTTCACCGTTGGTGTATAAAGACTTTTAAAAATAGTAAGCCTACTAATTCTTGATCTATCACACGTTACAAATATTTCCACATCCCCCTCCCATGGGTCCTTCTGCTTTTAATTTTTTTTTTCTTTTTTTGCCACACAGCATGTGGGATCTTAGTGCCCCGACCAGGGATATCGAACCCTTGCCCCCTGCTGTGGAAGCGTGGAGTCTTAACCACTGGACTGCCAGGGAAGTCCCTAATTTCCTTTTTTTGATGTGAGGGATTTTTTATTTTTATGTGGTTCGGTCTATCTTTTATGCTTTTTGCCTTGGGATCATGCCTGGAAAAGCCTTGCTCGTTCGTCCATGGGCTTTTACAAATACAGCATTTCTTATTTCGTCTGGTATTCATAAGCAGTATTTCATGGAGTCTAAGTTTTCACATTTTAAATCTCTGAAACTGGGATGTGTTTATAATCACTGGTGCTCAGGTGGCCGTCACTGCCTGCATGCCCCACATCAAAGTGTGCAGAAAGTAAGATAGTAGTGAAGCACTCTTTAAGGAATGCTGCATGATCACCTGTCTCCTTTTCCTCCGGGCACAAAGCTAGAACGCTCTTCCCAGCCCCCCTGCAGTCCTGTGTGGCCCTGTGACTGGGTTCTAGCCTTTGGATGGTGGGTGGAAATGACATAAGTGGCTTTCCTGCTTGGCCTGTGAAACTCCCATACCACCCTCTCCTCTCTCTGTCTGCTGTCTGAGGATCTAGCAGCAGTTCTAGGTGATGGCAGGACCAGAGGCAGAGGAGTTTAGGTCCATGAAAAGCCTAATGAGAGGTGCTTGTTGACGAGGGATCCTCATTGTTATTTGGGTGAATAAGGAATAAACTGTTACTGTGTTAAGCTATTGAGATTTGGGGTTTTGTTTGTTAGAGCCGCTAGCATTGCTGATACCTAACTGACATCCTTGTCTTAATTCTGACTCAAATGTGAATCCCTCTAGACTAGAGTTGAGTGTTTTATCATTGAGTATGATGTTGGCTTCTGATTTTAGGTAAACGTACTTTATCTGATGCTTTTTAAAAAAAAGAAAATTAAGTCTTGGTATTGGAGTTATTCTAAGTGTATAAAATTAATTGGAAAATTTTAAACTTTTTTAAGCTCTGGAAAAGGTTAAATAGCATAGGAATTAATTGTTATGTGAAACCTTGACAAGATTCATCCTGAGAACGGCCTGTATCCTTTTGCAAGAGTAGTGCTTGAACAAGCTTTACTTTCTTTTTCTTTTTCAAATTAACTTTTTAAAGTTATTTTTTTTAGAGCAGTTTTAGATTTACAACAAAATTGAGAGGAAGGTACAGGGATTTCTCACATATCCCCTGCCATCACACATGCATAGCCTCCCCCATTATCAACATCCCCACTAGTATGGTACATTTTTAACCAAGGATGAACCTACATTAACATATTGTTATCACCCAAAGTACATAGTTAACCTTAGGGTTCATCTTGGTGTTATACATTGTATGGGTTTGGACAAATGTATGATGACATTTATCCATCATTATAATAACATACATCTTAAAAATCCTAAGTGCCCCACCTATTTATCTTTCTATCACTCCCACCAACCCTTGTCAACCACTGATCTTTTTACTGTCTCCATAGTTTTTCCTTTTCTAGAATGTCTTATAGTTGGAATCATACAGTATATAGCCTTTTCAGATTGGCTTCTTTCCCCTACTAATATGTATTTAAGATTCTTTCAGGTCCTTGACACCACAAAACTCTTAGTAGAGGACACAGGCAAAACATCTTCTGACACAAATTGTACCAATGTTTTCTTAGGTCAGCCTCTCCAGGCAATAGAAATAAAAGCAAAAATAAACAAATGGGACCTAATCAAACTTACAAGCTTTTGACCAGCAAAGGAAACCATAAAGAAAATGAAAAGACAACCTACAAACTGGGAGAAAATATTTGCAAATGATGCAACTGACAAGTTTTCAAAATATACAAACAGCTCATACAACTGATTAACAAAAAAATAAACAACCCAATCGAAAAATGGGCAGAAGACCTAAATAGGCATTTCTCTAAAGAAGACATACAGATGATCAACAGGCACATGAAAGATGCTCAGCATCGCTAATTATCAGAGAAATGCAAATCAAAACTACAGTGAAGTACCACCTCACACTGGTCAGCATGGCCATCATTAAAAAGTCTACAAATAACAAATGCTGGAGAGGGTGTGGAGAAAAAGGAACCCTTCTACACTGTTGGTGGGAATGTAAATTGATACAGCCACTATGAAGAACAGTAAGGAGGTTCCTTAAAAAACTAAAAATAGAGTTGCCATATGATCCTGCAATCCCACTCCTGGGCATACATCTGGAGAAAACTATAATTTGAAAAGATACAGGTACCCCAGTGTCCACTGCAGAACTATTTACAATAGCCAAGACATGGAAACAATCTAAATGTCCACTGACAGATGAATGGATAAAGATGTGGTGTATATATATGTGTGTGTATGTATATATACATATATATATATATATATATATACATACACACACAATGGAATACTACTCAGCATAAAAAAGAATGAAATAATGCCATCTGCAACACTATGGATGGACCTAGAGATTATCATACTAAGTACATCAGTCAGAAAGAGAAAGACAAATACCATGTGATATCATTTATGTATGGAATCTAAAATATGACACAAATGAACTTATCTACAAAACAGACTCACAGACATAGAGAACAAATTTGTGGTTGCCAGTGGGGAGGCGGGTGGGGGAGGGATGGAGTGGGAGTCTGGGATTAGTAGATGCAAACTATTATATATAGAATGGATAAACAACAAGGTCCTACTATATATCACGGGGAACTATATTCAATATCCTATGATAAACCATAGTGGAAAAGAATATGAAAAAGAATGTATATATGTATAACTGAGTCATTTTGCTGTACAGCAGAAATTAAACACAACATTGTAAATCAACTATACTTCAATAAAGTAAATTTTAAAAAAGATTCCTTCATGTCTTTTCATGGCTTGACAGCTCTGTTTCTGTTTGTTTGGTTTTGTTTATTCATTCATTCATTTATTTATTTATAGTGCTGAATGAATGATATTCCATTGTGTTGGATGTACCACAGTTCAGACATTCGCCTACTGAAGGACATCTTGGTTGCTTTCAAGTTTTGGCAATTATGAATAAAGCTGCTATACATTATCTGTGTGCAGGTTTTTGTGTGGACTAAGTTTTCAACTCCTTTGGGTAAATACCAAGGCATACGACTGCTAGATCCTATTGTAAGAGTATGTTTACTTTTCTAAGAAACTGCCAAACTGATGAAACTTCCAAAGTATCTGTACCATTTGCATTCCCACCAGAAACGTATGAGAGTCCTGTTACTCCACGTCACCAGCAGCATTTGACGTTGTCAGTGTTCCAAATTTTGGCCATTCTAATATGTGTGTAGTGGTATCTCATTGTTTCTTTAATCCGCATTTTTCCCGATGACATATGATGTGGAGCATCTTTTCATATGCTTATTTGCCAACTGTTTATCACCTTTGGTGAGGTGTCTGTTAAGATCTTTGGCCCATTTTTTAACCAGGTAGTTTTTTTATCATTGAATTTCAAGAGTTCTTTGTATATTTTGGATACAAGTCCTTCATCAGGTGTGTCTTTTGCACATATTCTTTTTCAGTCTATGGCTTGTTTTCTGACTCTTTTGATATTGTGTTTTGCAGAGCAGAAGTCTTTAATTTTAATGAAGTCCAGCTTATCGATTACTTCTTTCCTGGATTGTGTCTTTGGTGTTGTATCTGAAAAGGCATCACATCACCATACCCAAGCTCATCTAGGTTTCTCTTCAAATTAATTTTTTTCTTAGTGTAAAATACAAATAATAGAAAAGAGAAAGTCACCCATAGTTCTACTTCCCAGGGATAAACATCGAGAGAATTTTGGTGTATATCCTTTCAAATACACACTCACATTCGCACATTTACTTACATAAATGGGGTCATTCTCTACATATACTGATTTGCAATCTGTTTTTTTACACCTAACAATATATTGTACATATTTTCCACAATAATATATCTATTTAATTTTTATATATTTATTTTTCAGATTCCAAAAGTAACATATGTTCATTTATAGTTCAAGTATTACAGAAATATACAATGTAGAAAGTGAAAGTTTTCCAATTTCTTATATGGCCTCTTTTTGAGTTGACCTTGTAAATGTTTATTTTCATATAAAATTATTCATTTCGTAAACCTTTCAAACTTAATAGTTTAGAGCTACAGTCTTAAAAGAAAATCTCTACCGCATTTAAGATCTATCACCTCTCACCAGACAGAACCATTCAAGGAGCTTTTCACCCAGTTCCCCCCATCTCCTCCAACTTCCAACATCTACCTGTTTTTCAAAGTTCTGCTATAATGTGGCTCCTCCAAGGAAACTTCCAGCTTCCTAAGTCAGAATCAGTCTCCCCCATCCCTGCCCCTAGACACTTCTTCCTGCAGCACGAGGTTTTTACATCTCCACACGCATTTAAATGCCAGTAGAGGCAGCATGAGGTAGTGGAAGCAACGTGGACAGAGCTGGGCTTTAGTCTGAGCCTCACCACTTTCTAGCTGGGACCTTGGGCCCCTCATTTAACCTCTCTGAGCATCAAGACTCTCATCTGTAAAATGGGATAATGATCATACCTACCTCCCAGGTCCCAGGTGCTTATTATCCTATTTGATATGTGAATGCTTCCCCTGCTGGCTCCCAAGGGCAGGGTCCAGAGCAAGGGTCTTGGAAATCCCAGGAAACATTGACTTGAAATCCCCAGAGGAAGCCCTGAGAGGCCGTGTACAGAACCTGGCGGGTGGGTGCAAATCACCCCACAGTCAGTTTTCCCTTTCTCTGGAGAAGCCCTAAACTGCTTTCTCATGCTCTCATTTGCTGCCTGGCTTGGCCTCCAGCCTGAGGAGTGGAAGAAGGCCAGAGGAGTAATAAGTAAAAGCTGCTTCTGCTCAAAAAATTAAAAATAGAATTACCATCTGATCCAGCAATCCCACTTCTTGAGTATATATCCAAAAGAGTTGAAAGCAGGGACTTGAAGAGGCACTTCTGTTCACAGCAGCAGTATTCACAATAGCCAAAATATGGAAGCAACCCAAGTATCCCTCAGTGGATGAATGGATAAACAACATGTGGTGTATACATACAATAGAATATTATTCAACCTTAAAAAGGAAGGAAATTCTGGGGGAATTCCCTGGTGGCCTAGTGGTTAGGATTCCGGGCTTTCACTGCCATGGCCAGGGTTCAATCCCTGGTCAAGGAACCGAGATTCTCGCCCCCCCTGCCCCCCCAAAAGGAAGGAAATTCTGACATATGCTAACATACTATAACATGGATGAACCTTGAGGACATTACACTAAGTGAAATAAGCCAGGCACAATAAGCCAGGGATTTCCAAGCCCCCATCTAGAGAACAGTGTCCCGTGGGTGGCACAGAGCCCTCACCTCTGAATCCCCAGCAGACTTTGCCCACTGTCTTCTCCACACAGCAGATGCCAAGCAGGAGGTGGGAGTGCATAATGTCCCAGCTCTCTCCCAGCTCTGATGAGCTGAGAATTAGAGAGGATGGAAACGTGGAATTTTAAAAAGTAGATAGAGAATTAAAAATACAATTGAAAATAATGCTCACTATTCCAAGATTAAAAGCATTCTTTAGAAACTGGGCTTTATTAGAGGACATGCTTCCTGCCTTGTGCAGGAGGGAGGGAACTGGGTCACCCGTGCTCTCCGTAGGGGGCAATCAGGTGAAATGATTATGAAGTATGTCAAATAAATGGTCCTTTTTTCTCCCAAGGAGATAAGGAAAGGTAATTTGGTCTGTCAGTCGCGCACACAGAAGACGTCATGGTCAACTGCATTAATACTGAATACTTTGTCCAGAGTCACAGAGCTAAAAGAAATTACAGAATCTTTCTCCTGTGAATTCTGGCATGACTCTCAGCAGACCCTTCCCCACCTGAATTCACAAGAGAGAGGAATAATAAAAGGCAGGGTCTACAGTGGGACCCAGAGCTTGCCGGGCTGCTCCAGGCGTGGTGGCCAGAGCCGGTGCTTTCCTCACACACCTGTGACCCATTGTCCCAGCCCTTCCTGGGTCCTGTTTCAGCCAGATAAAATTCTAGCTGTTTCCTGTGGATCCCTGTGCCTCCCTGCCTGGGGCCACTGTTCCTGTTCCTCCCTTATCTGCACTGTCAAAGCCCACCCACCCATCCTCGCTGGATCCCGGTTGCCTTCCCCTCCTCTGACTGCACTCCGGGCACCCTCGCCTTTTTCTCCAGTTGTTATGGGGATTTTGTGTCTGTATCTTCCTTCCCTAACCTCCCAGACCTCCCAGAGGAGAGACTCAGTCAGGCAGAATAGTGGATTTTTTTCTTTTCTTTCTTTCCTTTTTGGAATTGGTGGTGGTGAAGGGGTGCTGTCAAGGCTGGGGTGGGCATTGGGATGCTCTCTAAATTCATCGTCAAGTTGTTGCGTTGCAAAAGGCAGTCTTTACCTCCACCCCCTCTAGCAGGGGGGTCAGGGAGCCCCGTACCCAGAGCCCTTACCCAGTGGCTGGACAAAGCCTCTTCCCTTCTCTGTTTTTGGGGACTTTTTCGGTCTCTGGAACAATTAAACCTCTTTTCAATGCAGTTATATTCATTATTTTTAGGCTGTTTTACCCAATTAATTTTTATTTTCAGTTAATTATGTATTAACAGTTTAAGAAAATGAATATTTTCTCAGTTCCTTAAACTAAGCCATTAAATATGTATTTATTCCTTTTTTAAAATGCACGTCCGTTATCTCCTGCAGATGGAGAAGACCGGTTTGGAGCCATCTGGGCCTCTGAAACAGACCCTTATACAAAGGTGCCTTCTTGGCTGTATGGGCTGGGCTCACGGGGGCTGGGAAGGACCTGGCACGTGAGGGCCAAGGCATGTGGTGGAGATCTGGGCCTCATAGGTGAGAGGGGAAGGTCATTGTCAGACTGTCACAGCTTGGCGGCATTTGGGGTTAGGGGAGGTGGGTGCAACTGAGAGTCAAGTGTGTGAGGATGTGTGAAGGTGAAACCAGCACCTGGAGGATTGTGGCTAAAGGAATAAACCTCCTCTGGGTGGTTTGGTGAAAGCCTCCCGGATGACAGCACAGCGGGTCCCATGGGACCCAGACTCGCCAAGGTGTGTGACCTTGGGCCAGTCAGCAAGCTTAAGCGGCCTCAGCTCCCTGGGTCTGTGGTAAGTACAGCTGTGCTGTGTCCTTCTTGCTCTGACATGCTGCGAGCCTGTGGATCACCGGAGGTTGCCCCAAATCTCCTATTCACATAGTGAGGGCAGGTGAAGGCCAAGGCTGCTCTACCAGGTGACAGCCCTTCCAGCTCCGAGACCCAAAGTCAGGGGAGAGATGCAACTTTGTCCCACTGCTCCCTGTGGATGGAGGCGCCCAGTGACCGTCTATACCAGGAATCAGCAAACTGAGGCCTGTTGGCCAGATCCTGCCAGGTGTATATTTCTGCATGACTTGAGAGCTAAGAATGATTTTTCCACTGTGAAATAGTTGGAAAAAAATCAAAAGGAGAATACTATTGTGTGACACATGGAAATTATATGAAATTACAGTGTTTGTAAATAAAGTTTTATAGGAATGCAGCCAGGTTCATTTGTTTACTCATTGTGGTGCTTTTGTGCTACAACAGGAGAAATGAAAGTCATGACAGAGACAATGTGGCCTGCTAAACCTGAAATATTTACTATCTGGCTCTTTACAGAAAAAAGTGTGTCAGCTCCTGATCTACAGTACTTTTCTGTGGCAATTACAAGGAGAATTTTCTTTACAGCAAACTAGATGGGATATTCCAGTTGTTTTTTGTCATGAGATTTGATAATTCACTTGATAAAAATGTAAGCACATTCTCGGTTGGGTCACTGAGGAAAAAGAGATAAATCAGATCTAGTCCCTACAAGGGAGCTCCCAGTCTGACGGGGAGACAGGCAGGTGTGTATGTATGTAAATTGCAATATAGAGGGATTGGCTCCACAGTGTATATTTTTCACAAGATTCTTGGAAGCATGGAGGAGGGAATGACTAACTGCTGGGGAAATCAAAGAGGGCTTCTGAGAGGAGGTGATGATTGAGCACCCTATTACTTTCAGCTGAACAGAATGTGTATTATATAAGTCTAGGATGCCCCCTATGGTTACATAGTGCATACCGGCACAACTGAAGAGGGAAGCCCTGCTGAACGGATCTTGAAGGACTCTTGGTTGCAAGTGAGAAGTACCTAACTCACTTGAACCTAGGCAATCATGGAATTCATTGGCTCCTGAAAGGTAGAAGTCTGGGTGCAACCAGGCATGGCTTATGTGGGGGCTCAGGCAGTCAGGGCCTTTTCTCTCCCCATCTTTTGGCTCTCCTTGGCTTTCTTCTTTCCATGAGTTAGGAAACATGGTGCTAGGTAGCCCAGATATACAACCTCCCAGGAAGACAAGGCTATCCAGAGGAAGCCCTCTTTCTCCCAGGGACTATGCAACAATCCCAGGAAAGAATTCTGATTGGCTGCTTGAGTCACATGCTCACTCCCGAACCAACCACTGTGCTGAGGGGTGGGGCGGAGTGGTCCTTGAGATCACCTGCCTCAGAAAGCCTGGGATGGAGGGTGGAGCCATCGTAACTGATAGCCTCCTGGAGTCGAGGAGGCATGGTTCTCCCAAGGAAACTTGCAAACAAAACCACATATCCAGCACAAAGTGTCAGAAAGACCTCTTCCAGCAGACTAGGCAGGAAAAGTCTGCAGTCAGGACACTGCCAGTTCTATCCCCAGGGTCTCTACAATGCATGAGGCCACCATGAGCAGCGGCCCTTGAGAAGTACCGCTGGGCAGCCCTGCCCATTCCAGTCTGGGAGGACTGTTGACCTCTGAACCCAGCTGGGGAAGAAAAAGCAAGCATCCCCCTCCCCACCTCTTCCCTAGGCTGTTAGAACTCAAAGCATGGTTGGAGTTCACTTATTTGATCCATGGAGCTCTTTAAAATAATAACAAGACCATCCACTGACTGGGAGATACTATTTACCAAAGACATATCTGATAAAGGACTGCTATTCAAAATATACAAAGAACTCTTAAAACTCAACAAGAAAACAAATTACTGGTTAAAAAATGGGCCAAGGACCTTAACAGACACCTCATCAAAGAAGATAAACAGATGACAAATAAGCATATCAAATGATGCTCCTAGGGCTTCCCTGGCGGCGCAGTGGTTGAGAGTCCGCCTGCCGATGCAGGAGACACGGGTTCGTGCCCCGGTCCGGGAAGATCCCACATGCGGCAAAGTGGCTAGGCCCGTGAGCCATGGCCACTGAGCCTGCGCGTCCGGAGCCTGTGCTCCGCAGTGGGAGAGGCCACAACAGTGAGAGGCCCGTGTACCGCAAAAAAAAAAAAAAAAAAAAAAAAAAAAAAATATATATATATATATATATATATATAAAATAAAAATATTGTCTTAAAAAAAAGGATAACAAGAGCTCATGAGTTAAAATACACCACCTTTCTTTTAAAAGCTCTTTTGCTCAGCCACAAACCATGGGAATTAAATTTTGTAGTGCATTTAACAGACAATGAACATCGAGCAAGGTCACAAATACATGTTGAGATTACAAGACAAGACACTGAACAGAAACCAGCAATCATCGGCAGTCTTGTGATGGCTGCCTGGCCTGGAGACACACATCTAACATCACCCTTGCATGTGCCAGCCGGCACCTCTCTCACTGTCCCCTCTGCTCTTTACATGGCACCATTTCTTAAAGGGGGTCACTGCAGGGCAGGAAGAATGATACACGTGTGCCCTGTGTGTTTCTTATGTATTTAAAAATACAGGTAAGAAGGATGTCACTGGCATCTTTCTGGCTTTTAGATCTGAGTGACATCATTTGAGAAACACTGTTCTTGTCCAATCCCCCAACCATTTAGTCCGACCCTCTAGTTTTATAGATGGTGAAACTGAGGCCCAGAGATCCACAGGGACTCTTGAAAGTGATTTCAACAGCCAGGACTGGCTCTGAGAATCCTGGTCTGGCATATTTGAATTCAGTCAGATGAGGAATGTAGGAAGGCGTGCAGGCGGTGCTGCTTCGAAGGGGCCTTGGGAACACTCTGGCTCAATCCTCTTGGTTAAGGGTGGGAAACACTGCTTTCCTTGACCTCAAAGATTCAGGCTCTACCAAGTTGCTCACTTAAGTGTTATTTGAGAAAACTTTTAAACAAATTAAATATGGCATGTCCCCATTTAATGGTATGTCTATGAAAAGTGGTACATCTATGAAAAACTCTACTGCCATTAAAAATGAAAATTAGGAGCATGGTAGATTGATGACAGTAATTGCTGCTACGATTACTGACCTCCCTGTATCGACACCCTTTACCCTGAAATTTGCAGTCCTTCCCACTCTGACTCTGGGCTGTTTTTGTGATTTGCTTTGACCCACAGAATGTGATGGAGGGTAAGACACATGGCACAGTCCCCCCTGTTGCCCAGGCAATAGCTGGCCAGTCACAAGACATGTGAATGAGGCCATCTTAGACCCACCAGCTGACCCACCAGCTGACCACAGATGCGTAAACAACCCCAATCAAGACCAGCTGGGCCTGCCCAGATCAGTAGAACTGCCCATGTGACCCACAGACTCATGAGCAATAATAAATCTTGTTTTAAGCCATGAATTTTGAGTTGGATTGTTATAGCAACAGCTGATGGATACAGAGGTATTATTGAGAGGGGAGATGGAAGCATGTGGAAGAAGATAAAAAACGTGCCCAAACAGTATGAGCCATACCATGTGATATGGAGATAAGCCACACAGCAGTAGTCCATGCCCACCCACGCTAATGGAAAATACTGGATAGAAACACACCCAATATCTCAGGATGATATTAAGGGATGGCTGGGGGTAATTTTATTTTTCTTCTTTACTCTTTTCCAAATTTCCTCTGATGGTTTTATGTAACTTTTATAAAATTCCTTTTTATAAAATTAAGTGCAGGCTGGTCCCACTCAGGACTCTCATGCTAGAAGTGGCAACGGGCCCAAGAACTTCTTTGGAGAAGTCCACTCAATCATCCATGCCACCACCAGAACAAGCCCCTACTGTGGCCAAAGACCAGCTACTGTCACAGGCAAAAAAAAAAAAAATCCATTGTTCAGACTTTGACCCCGCATATGAGCAAACCCCGAATCCCTTTCTTCCCTGCCCCACAGTACTGGGATACTAAGAGATTCACTTTGTGTTCTCACTTGCAGTTCCTTCTGGACCACTGTGCTGGCCTGGCCGGGTCTCCCACCCGTCCTCCTCTGTAATGATTCTCCCCGTCCATCTCAGCATATGCACATCCCCCAACACTGCAGGTTCAGCTCTAGTCCCGCTCCTCCGGGAAGCAGCTCTGGTCTCCCCGCTGGACACTCCATTCTGAGGTTCCAGAACACTTCCCTGGACCACACTCAAGTCTCCTTCCCACCGAGTGGCATTCATGCCCATATTTCATCTCTTTGTCCAAACTGAGCGCAGTGAGGACAGAGTCACCACATGACCCTGTTCATCTTGGTATCCCCCAGCCCCACCTCAGGGGCTGCAACAAGGCCAGGAATAAAGGAGACATCAAACAGAGAGAGAAATTTGGAAACAATCCATTCTAACCCTCTTGGTTTATAAATGGGGAGAGTCGAGGTGTGCCTGGTCCACATGTGGTGCCAGAGACAGAACTTGGACTCGCATCTCTTGAGCTGCATCCGGTATTCCTCCCACCAGGCGCCCAGCCCCCAGCAAGGTTGGGGACCAGGGTGAGGCCAGCCCATGTGAAGGGTGCGGTTGAAGGAAACAGTCCCTGCCGGGGCTGAGCCTGCAGTTCCACAACCAGGAGAGTGAGGGCCTCCGATTCCTCACTTGCTCCCGTGGGCCCGGCCTGCTATGGGCTGAGCACCTGCGTGAGTGTCCTGTGACAGCTGCGCTGCCCTGGGTCTGGACTGGCTTCACCGCTCTGCAGCAGAAGTGCCATCACGACACCCTTCCCACGGACGCGGAAAGGGTGCTGAGTGAGAACACACGCGGGTTCAACGTCTGGGGCAGCTGCCTTGGGAGGTACAATCGGAGGAGCTGTGGTCACCACCCATTCCCCACTGAAGTGCGATTCGGTTTTATTTGCTGTTGTTGATGACATGACTCCTCTCTGCACACACACACACACACACACACACACACAAACACACACACACACACACACACTATCCCACTGGGTGGACTTAATAAAGGACAAGGAAATTAGGAGTCTTCAGGAATGGATGGTGAAGAGGCAGTCTTCATCCCTTCAGAAACTGAGGTTAGATATTTTAAAGATTTATGAATATCAAAGGAACTTTCAGTCTCATTTGGAAATAGAGCAGAGTAAAATTTCAATTTTAAATCTATGTTACCTCTTTATATGTATAAAATGCCTTCAGAATTTCCCAGGAGGATATATTTATACTTCTGTTTAGAGATTTTTGTTTTGTTTTGTTAGTGGGGGTAATGAACTTAGGAGACTCAGAAAAGCAGGAAGAGGCGTTAGGGACAGTCGAGTCCAGGCTACAGCTGAGAGAGTGAGACCCTCAGGAGAGGGTCCTTGCCCCAGGGCCCCGACTCCCCAGCCAGGAGGGGAGAGCGGGGGAGACACCGGTTCTCAGCCTTCATATGTTCATTCCACAGCTGCCATCGAGTGTCTCCTCTGTGCCAGGCACCTTCTGGGCACCGGGACAGAGCCGGGGACCAGCAGAGGTCCAGCCCTGTGGGCTTACCTGCTGGAGGACAGCGGTGAGCACGGTGAAGGAAGTCAAGCTCGTGAGGTGAGAGAGAGGGTGCAGGTGGGGACTTCATGCCAGGTGGTCAGTGAAGGTCTCCTCGAGGAGGTGACTGCTGAGCTGAAACCTGCGGAGAGAGAATGAGGGGAGGTGACTCCGAGTTGGGAGGAGGGCAGACGGAAGGCCAGTGTGGCTGGAGGGGCGTGAGGGAGAGGAGCAGCTGCAAGGTGGGTGGGGTGGGCTGAGGTATGGGACTGGATTGCATTCCATGCACCACAGCCAGCTCATTCCCAACTCTGTGCCCCTCTCCTCACAACAGGGTGGCTTGGATGCTCCCAGCCCAGGGGAGTTTCTCAAGAGAAAACGTGCTCTGTGCAGGCAGCAGTGGGAGGGGAGCCCCGGGAGGCGTGTGTACCAGGGGAGCCAACTTCGGGGGACATGGGGCCTGGGGGAGACCTGCCCACAGCACAGAGAGCCCAGCAGGGCTCTCAGGCTCCATCAAGACTCAGCAGGGCCAACCCAGGGCAAAGTGGGCAGATGAGGGACGTGGCCTTGAGGGCAAAGCCAGGGCCCGTGAGGGAAGCTGCAGGGGTGCAGAGTCTAGTGCACATGAGGCAGTTTTCTCAGAGCCATTCCTACTTTGGGAAACAGTACGGCACTTCCTGAAAAATTTAAGCAGAGAATGACCATATAATCCAGCAAGCCCACCTCTGGCTATATACCCCAAAGAACTGAAAGTAAGGACTTGAAGAGATATGCACGCACTCATGTTCACATCAGTATTATTCACAATAGCCAAAAGGTGCAAACACCCAAATGTCCATCAACAGATACACAGATAAACAAAATGCAGTATATACACACAGTGGAATATTATTCAGCCACAAAAAAGAATGAAATGCTGGCACAGGTTACAACATGATGAACCTTGAAGACATCATATGCTGAGTGAAATAAGCCAGGCGCAGGAGGACAAGCACTGTATGATTCTCCTTATATAAGGTACCTAGAGTAGTCGAATTAATTGAGACAGAAAGTAGAATGGTGGCTGCCAGGGGCTGGGGGAGGAGAGAATGGGGAGTTAGTGTTAATGGGTTTAGAGAGTCAGCTTGGGAAGATAATATAAGTTCTGGAGATGGATGGTGGTGATAGTTATGCAACATTATGAATGTACTTAATGCTACTAAACTGTACACTTTAAAATGGTTGAAATGGTATATTTTATGTATATTTACCAAATTAAACAACAAAAAAGCTCTTCACAGTGACTAGGGCTGGCTTGGGAAGCAGTTATCTGTCCACCAGTGGAGGTGTGCAAGAGACGCTAGACACTTTCTGGATGCTGGGGAGGGAGTATAAAGCCAAGGGAACAGAGTGCAGGTCATCCTGGGATGTGGGTCAGGACATAACACACGAGGGCCGACATGTCTTGAGCCCTTACTGTGTGCGGGCCTGAGATTAGGCTTCATGTACATTATCCCTTTCTGTCCTGGGGCCATGAGGCAGGGTCAGGATTCCCCTCATTGGACAGATGGGAGGCAGCTCCAGAGAGCGTCGGTCATTGCTGCCCACCAAGACCCTCTTCCATGGAGGATCAGCTGCCTGGCCTCAGCTGCAGAGACGGGCCCCACCCAGGGTCACACTCCTCCCCAGGCAGCCTGCATCTATGACTCACCTATGTGGGGCTGCTAAGGCCTGGCCGGCTCTGCTCCGTGTAACTCCAGACACCTTTGACATTCTACCTTCAGGGGTCTCCCCTCTTTATGGAGCCTGCCCAGTAGCTAGCATCTTCCCTCTGCCCTCCCCTGCTTCCTCCCTGCCCTTCCTCAGGTGTTGATCCAAGAACCTCCTCCATAAACTTCCTGCTTGCTGAACTCCTCAGGGTCAGCTTCAGGAACGCCACCTGCAGTGTTTGTCAAGGTCACTCAGCTGGGTAATGGGAGGGGAGGCTGGGGCCAGGGAAGGGTATCTGACATTCTCGGACAGAGGGAAGCTCTGCTAACCCTTAGGAGGGTAGGTCAGAGCTTCTTGGGTGACTCTGGTCCTCAGCACCCTGCCAGCCCAAGGCCGAGTGCGCCTCACGCTTGTATTACCCCTAGTGCCCCTCGTGTAATAGCAGAACCACACCACGAATGACACTGGTGCTAAATTCTAATAGCCAGCCTGGCAGGTTAATGGCCTCTTATACATTTAAATTGGCTGTGATCCCTTTGGGAACTGTAATTTTATTCACGGAGATTGTGCTACCTAATTTGAAATCAGCAAACTGTACTTAAGAGATATGGTGGCTCCTGTGGTTTCTTCTCTCCCTCCTCTTGTCCTGTCTGGTTTGGGGGCCCAGGCTGCCCAAGGGCATACAAGGTGGCACTGTCACCTCTGATCTTTTTGTCTCCACTGAGTAGAGAATGTGGGGGCTGAAGTCAGCTGAAACCGACAGGAAGTCAGACTGTGCTCTGGCTTCCACTCTGTGACCTGGACAAACCACATAACGGCTCTGAGGCTCGGCTTCCTCACCTGTCAGTGACCAGGGCTATAGGAGAGCTGCATACCAGCAAATACATGGGCGCCCCCAGCACAGAGTCATGCTGCCTTCCCCAACCTGGCCACCCAGTGGCAGGACTGTCTGAGCTCTGAGGAAAGCCGGCCAAGGATGGAAAAGCAGAGGGACAGCAGGGCCTGGTGCGGGGTCTGGCAAAGACGCTGGTCCCTCTGGGGCACACTGGAAGCCTGTGGCTCCCCCGCTCAGCCCTTAGTCTAAGGCTGTCCCAGTGCGTTTGCCCAAACATTCTGTGCAGGCGTCTCAGCCTCCTGCTGCCTCCACCCAGCAGGGCGGCAAGGCTGCCGTCCTCTCTGCTCTCAGGCCCCCAGCTCACAGGGGGCTATTATCATCCCCACCTCCAGGCCAAGTCCCTGGGAATGGGGCCAGGGACATGGCCTCTCCTCAGAAGCCCAGCAGCATGACACTTTCGTGCTTCCTCTCCATGCCTCTTCCCCCTCCAGCCTGGGGGAACTTTACCTAATCTTAGGAAGGGATGGAGGAGGGAAAGGCTGGCTTTTCTGGTCAGTGACCCGTAGATGTACTGCTGATGGCATAAAGCTGGTACCCAAAGGCCTCCTGCGTTTCAGGCTTTTTGGATGGGTGGTGAATTTCACAAAAACCAATGTTGGGTTTTTTTTTTCCCCTTGGTTTCTTGTATCACCCTTTCCTGAAGCATCACATATTGGAAGTACTGGGCACAAATATTCACATCAGTTTTTTGTTTGGACCACCTTAATCCTCATTTCTTTCTATGTAAGTAACAATAGGAGGGTGGGCAGGAAGGTAGTTTTTCTTTTTTCCCCCAATAATGGGATCATATGTATTTTCATTTTCACTTAGCAATATATACTCTTTCCACATAAACAAATATTTATAAATATCTTTCCACATACACAAATATTTACAGAATAAATAATTCACATCAGTTAATACATCAGAAACATTATCCCACCCCATGCAAACACTGATTTCCTTCTTCAAGGGTTGAGTGGGTTGTGTAAAAATAGTCAGCCCTGCATGTGCTGTCGTGGCTTCCTCGTATTTCTCCCAACTTGTTCCCCCCGCCTCCCTGAAGCCCCCTGGGGAGGAGGCGGGGTTGGGGGGCCACAGGGCTCCACCGCCACCTGCACAGAGCTGGAGCTCAGCTGATCCGCCTAGGTTTGGGGGGGAAGTTTCTGGGCTGTGTGTTTTGCTGTTCTTGATAAATCTAATCAAGTTCAAGTTCAATAAGGAATGAACTTAAAGAAGAGTCTTTCTCGGTGTGCAATTATAACTGCATCTATCTTTAGACTCATAATGAAAATATAGCATTAGGAAGAAGGAAAAGACATTGGTGGGAGATGTTCCCAGGAGCTGAATTGGTGGGGAGGGGGTTTACCCAGATTCGCAATAGTAGAGAAGACTGTAAAGGGAAGTAAAGAATTCTAGGCAGAAGCCCCGCCCCGAACGCCGCTGCCCGCGCCCGCATCTCCCTCAGCCGCTCGCCCGCTGGGCGAGGCGGGGATTCCGGTGCTGGGAGCCCAGTTAGAAGAAGTGATACATTTCCTCACCGCCCTCCTGTTCTGTTTGTGAACAACATGCATTTTACAAGAAGTTAAGTGAAACTAAGGATCCAGTTGGTGGCCACTGAACAGAGCGAAGCTGTGTAGATGAAAGGATCCTGGTGCTGCAGCCAGCAGTCAGTGCTGTGCCTCTGAGGTGGGAGAGCCAACTTCAGGACACTGGTCCACAAGAGACCTCCCAGCTCCACGTAATATCAAACAGTGAAAATCTCCCAGAGATCGCCACCTCAACACCAACACCCAGCTTCACTCAATGATCAGCAAGCTACAGTGCTGGACACCCTATGCCAAACAACTAGCAGGACAGGAACACAACCCCACCCATTAGCAGAGAGGCTGCCTAAAATCATAATAAGTCCACAGACACCCCAAAACACACCACCAGATGTGGGCCTGCCCACCAGAAAGACAAGATCCAGCCTCATCCACCAGAACACAGGAACTAGTCCCCTCCACCAGGAAGCCTACACAACCCACTGAACCAACTTTAGCCACTTGGGACAGACACCAAAAACAACGGGAACTAAGAACCTGCAGCCTGCAAAAAGGAGACCCCAAACACAGTAAGATAAGCAAAATGAGAAGACAGAAAAACACACAGCAGATGAAGGAGCAAGATAAAAACCCACCAGACCTAACAAATGAAGAGGAAATAGGCAGTCTACCTGAAAAAGAATTCAGAATAATGATAGTAAAGATGATCCAAAATCTTGGAATTAGAATAGAGAAAATGCAAGAAACATTTAACAAGGACCTAGAAGAACTAAAGATGAAACAAACAACGATGAACAACACAATAAATGAAATTAAAAATACTCTAGAAGGGATCAATAGCAGACTAACTGAGGCAGAAGAACGGATAAGTGACCTGGAAGATAAAATAGTGGAAATGACTACTGCAGAGCAGGATAAAGAAAAAAGAATGAAAAGAACTGAGGACAGTCTCAGAGATCTCTGGGACAACATTAAATGCACCAACATTTGAATTATAGGGGTTCCAGAAGAAGAAGAGAAAAAGAAAGGGACTGAGAAAATATTTGAAGAGATTATAGTTGAAAACTTCCCTAATACGGGAAAGGAAATAGTTAATCGAGTCCAGGAAGCACAGGGAGTCCCATACAGGATAAATCCAAGGAGAAATACGCCAAGACACATATTAATCAAACTGTCAAAAATTAAATACAAAGAAAACATATTAAAAGCAGCAAGGGAAAAACAACAAATAACACACAAGGGAATCCCCATAAGGTTAACAGCTGATCTTTCAGCAGAAACTCTGCAAGCCAGAAGGGACTGGCAGGACATATTGAAAGTGATGAAGGAGAAAAACCTACAACCAAGATTACTCTCCCCAGCAAGGATCTCATTCAGATTTGATGGAGAAATTAAAATCTTTACAGACAAGCAAAAGCTGAGAGAGTTCAGCACCACCAAACCAGCTTTACAACAAATGCTAAAGGATCTTCTCTAGGCAAGAAACACAAGAGAAGGAAAAGACCTATAATAACAAACCCAAAACAATTAAGAGAATGGGAATAGGAACGTATATATCGATAATTACCTTAAATGTAAATGGATTAAAACTCCCACCGAAAGACACAGACTGGCTGAATGGATACAAAAACAAGACTCGTATGTATGCTGTCTACAAGAGACCCACTTCAGACCTAGAGACACATACAGACTGAAAGTGAGGGGATGGAAAAAGATATTCCATGCAAATGGAAACCAAAAGAAAGCTGGAGTAGCAATTCTCATATCAGACAAAATAGACTTTAAAATAAAGACTATTAGAAGAGACAAAGAAGGACACTACATAATGATCAAGGGATCAATCCAAGAAGAAGATATAACAATTGTAAATATTTATGCACCCAACATAGGAACCTCAATACATAAGGCAAATACTAACAGCCATAAAAGGGGAAATCGACAGTAACACATTCAGAGTAGGGGACTTTAACACCCCACTTTCACCAATGGACAGATCATCCAAAATGAAAATAAATAAGGAAACACAAGCTTTAAATGATACATTAAACAAGATGGACTTCATTGATATTTATAGGACACTCCATCCAAAAACAAAAGAATACACATTTTTCTCTAGTGCTCATGGAACATTCTCCAGGATAGATCATATCTTGGGTCACAAATCAAGCCTTGGTAAATTTAAGAAAATTGAAATTGTATCAAGTATCTTTTCCGACCACAACACTATAAGACTAGATATCAATTACAGGAAAAGATCTGTAAAAAATACAAACACATGGAGGCTAAACAATACACTACTTAATAATGAAGTGATCACTGAAGAAATCAAAGAGGAAATCAAAAAATACCTAGAAACAAATGACAATGGAGACACGACGACCCAAAACCTATGGGATGCAGCAAAAGCAGTTCTAAGAGGGAAGTTTATAGCAATACAATCCTACCTTAAGAAACAGGGAACATCTCAAATAAACAACCTAACCTTGCACCTCAAGCAATTAGAGAAAGAAGAATAAAAAAACCCCAAAGCTAGCAGAAGGAAAGAAATCATAAAAATCAGATCAGAAATAAATGAAAAAGAAATGAAGGAAACAATAGCAAAGATCAATAAAACTAAAAGCTGGTTCTTTGAGAAGATAAACAAAATAGATAAACCATTAGCCAGACTCATCAAGAAAAAAAGGGAGAAGACTCAAACCAATACAATTAGAAACGAAAAAGGAGAAGTAACAACTGACACTGCAGAAATAAAAAAGATCATGAGAGATTACTACAAGTACCTCTATGCCAATAAAATGGACAATCTGGAAGAAATGGACAAATTCTTAGAAATGCACAACCTGCCAAGACTGAATCAGGAAGAAATGGAAAATATGAACAGACCAATCACAAGCACTGAAATTCAAACTGTGATTAAAAATCTTCCAACAAACAAAAGCCCAGGACCAGATGGCTTCACAGGCGAATTCTATCAAACATTTAGAGAAGAGCTAACACCTATCCTTCTCAAACTCTTCCAAAATATAGCAGAGGGAGGAACACTCCCAAATTCCTTCTACGAGGCCACCATCACCTTGATACCAAAACCAGACAAGGATGTCACAAAGAAAGAAAACTACAGGCCAGTATCACTGATGAACATAGATGCAAAAATCCTCAACAAAATACTAGCAAACAGAATCCAAGAGCACATTAAAAGGATCATACACCATGATCAAGTGGGGTTTATTCCAGGAATGCAAGGATTCTTCAATATTCGCAAATCAATCAGTGTGATACACCATATTAACAAATTGAAGGAGAAAAGGCATATGGTTATCTCAATAGATGCAGAGAAAGATTTTGACAGAATTCAACAGCCATTTATGATAAAAACCCTCCAGAAAGTAGGCATAGAGGGAACTTTCCTCAACATAATAAAGGCCATATATGACGAACCCACAGCCAACATCGTCCTCAATGGTGAAAAACTGAAAGCATTTCCACTAAGATCAGGAAAAAGACAAGGTTGCCCACTCTCACCACTCTTATTCAACATAGTTTTGGAAGTTTTAGCCACAGCAATCAGAGAAGAAAAGGAAATAAAAGGAATCCAAATCAGAAAAGAGGAAGTAAAGCTGTCACTGTTTGCAGATGACATGATACTGTATATAGAGAATCCTAAAGATGCTACCAGAAAACTACTAGAGCTAATCAATGAATTTGGTAAAGTAGCAGGATACAAAATTAATGCACAGAAATCTCTTGCATTCCTATACACTAATGATGAAAAATCTGAAAGTGAAATCAAGAAAACACTCCCATTTACCACTGCAAAAAAAAGAATAAAATATCTAGAAATAAACCTACCTAAGGAGACAAAAGACCTGTATGCAGAAAATTATACGACACTGATGAAAGAAATTAAAGATGATACAAATAGATGGAGAGATATACCATATTCTTGGATTGGAAGAATCAACATTGTGAAAATGACTCTACTACCCAAAGCAATCTACAGATTCAATGCAATCCCTATCAAACTACCACTGGCACTTTTCACAGAACGAGAACAAAAAGTTTCACAATTTGTATGGAAACACAAAAGACCCCGAATAGCCAAAGCAATCTTGAGAATGAAAAATGGAGCTGGAGGAATCAGGCTCCCTGACTTCAGACTATACTACAAAGCTACAGTAATCAAGACAGTATGGTACTGCCACAAAAACAGAAAGATAGATCAATGGAACAGGATAGAAAGCCCAGAGATAAACCCATGCACATATGGTCACCTTATCTTTGATAAAGGAGGCAGGAATGTACAGTGGAGAAAGGACAGCCTCTTCAATAAGTGGTGCTGGGAAAACTGGACAGGTACGTGTAAAAGTATGAGATTAGATCACTCCCTAACACCATACACAAAAATAAGCTCAAAATGGATTAAAGACCTAAATGTAAGGCCAGAAACTATCAAACTCTTAGAGGAAAACATAGGCAGGACACTCTATGACATAAATCACAGCAAGATCCTTTTTGACCCACCTCCTAGAGAAATGGAAATAAAAACAAAAATAAACAAATGGGACCTAATGAAACTTCAAAGCTTTTGCACAGCAAAGGAAACCATAAACAAGACCAAAAGACAACCCTCAGAATGGGAGAAAATATTTGCAAATGAAGCAACTGACAAAGGATTAATCTCCAAAATTTACAAGCAGCTCATGCAGCTCAATAACAAAAAAACAAACGACCCAATCCAAAAATGGGCAGAAGACCTAAATAGACATTTCTCCAAAGAAGATATACAGACTGCCAACAAACACATGAAAGAATGCT
Source organism: Delphinus delphis (assembly GCF_949987515.2). NCBI lineage: Eukaryota > Metazoa > Chordata > Mammalia > Artiodactyla > Delphinidae > Delphinus > Delphinus delphis. Next base: position 35,390,150 of record NC_082688.1, read on the forward strand.
CAACATCATTAATCCTTAGAGAAATGCAAATCAAAACTACAATGAGGGCTTCCCTGGTGGCGCAGTGGTTGAGAGTCCACCTGCCGATGCAGGGGACGTGGGTTCGTGCCCCGGTCCGGGAAGATCCCACATGCCGCGGAGCGGCTAGGCCCGTGAGCCATGGCCGCTGAGCCTGCGCGTCCGGAGCCTGTGCTCCGCAACGGGAGAGGCCACAACAGTGAGAGGCCCACGTAACACACACACAAAAAAAAAAAAAACTACAATGAGATATCATCTCACACCAGTCAGAATGGCCATCATCAAAATATCTAGAAACAATAAATGCTGGAAAGGATGTGGAGAAAAGGGAGCACTCTTCACTGCTGGTGGGAATGTGAATTGGCACAGCCACTATGGAGAACAGTATGGAGGTTCCTTAAAAAACTACAAATAGGACTACCATATGACCCAGCAATCCCACTACTGGGCATATACCCTGAGAAAACCATAATTCAAAAAGAGTCATGTACCAAAATGTTCATTGAAGCTCTATTTACAATAGCCCGGAGATGGAAACAACCTAAGTGTCCATCATCAGATGAATGGATAGAGAAGATGTGGTACATATATACAATGGAATATTACTCAGCCATAAAAAGAAATGAAACTGAGCTATTTGTAATGAGGTGGATGGACCTACAGTCTGTCATACAGAGTGACGTAAGTCAGAAAGAGAAAGACAAATACCGTATGCTAACACATATATGTGGAATTTAAGGAAAAAAATGTCATGAAGAACCTAGGGGTAAGACAGGAATAAAGACACAGACCTACTAGAGAATGGACTTGAGGATATGGGGAGTGGGAAGGGTAAGCTGTGACAAAGTGAGAGAGTGGCATGGACATATATACACTACCAAACATTAAATAGATAGCTAGTGGGAAGCAGCCGCATAGCACAGGGAGATCAGCTCGGTGCTTTGTGACCACCTAGAGGGGTGGGATAGGGAGGATGGGAAGGAGGGAGACGCAAGAGGGAAGAGATATGGGAACATATGTATAACTGATACACTTTGTTATAAAGCGGAAACTAACACACCATTGTAAAGCAATTATACTCCAATAAAGATGTAAAAAAAATTTTTTTAACCCATAGAATTAAATAAAATATCTATAAAAGTAGAAGTAATAAAATAAAATAAAATAAAAGTATATTAAAAAAAAAGAATTCTAGTCCAATGAGGAGTATGATGTCTCCAAAAAGCAACGAGACTTGCAGGTCCACGTGGCTCTATGAAGAGCTAAACAAGATGCACCAAATAGTGGCAAGTGAGAAAATGGACTCAAAATAACCTGCACACGCTGACCGTTGTGGGCAACATCGGGTATCAGAAGGTCTGACGAGGGATGGGTCTGGCTGGGTGTGCTGCCTGGAGAGCCAAGTGAACAGCATCATAGCTTCCTTAAACCTGATATCATGGCTTGACTGGGCAGTGGTTGAGGTCAGCAGGGTGGGTGGACGAAAGAGACAATTCAGGAGGACCCAAGGCCCATGTGTCTTGGGGAGGCAGAGAGGCCTTTCAGACAGGTTTCCCACAAGGGTTGGTGTGGCAAAGGGCCTGCTGGGGAAGAAGTGAGCGCTCCATTGCTGCAGGTGTGGGAGTGCATGCCCAACAAAAACACCTTGGGATGTTTCCCATTTCTGTGATCTTTTGGGATTCAGTCCTCCAGCTCCTGAAGCCCCTGGTTGGGAGCTATCTGCTCCTGAACACATGAGAAGGCTTGAACAAGCTCCTCCTGAATAAGGCTTCAGAATTCAGTCCCTGTTCCCTCTGCCTGGTAGGGGTGAACCTCCGCCTAGCAGCACAGGGAATACCCAGGAAGCAGGGCTTAGCTGCTTAGCTGGTTCCCCTATAGAAAACCTGGCTCTAGACCTAGGCTGCTCTGGGTGACCAGGACAGAATCACAGAACATCTGAGCTGGAGCAGTCCGTACCTCTAACCTTGCTGCTCCCCATACAGAGGATCCTGAGGCCCAGAGCGGGGATGACTTGCCTGGGGACACACAGCTAGTCTGGAACTCAGGTCTCCTGCCTCTGTTCTGGGCCTTTCTCTGCACCAGTTGCTCTTCTAGCACCTGGCAGTCGTCAGGAGGTGCTTCCTTCTTAGTTCAAAGCAGAAAAAAGCGGCAGCAGGGCAGGGGATCAGAGGGCAAACCAGGCCAATGGTCCCACGTGGCCCACGGGGTTAGAGGTGCCCCATGAGCAGCTCGGCTGGGGCATCCCTCTGCTGCCTGGAGAACATGCTGATAGGCCTACTCCGTCACTGCCTCCTTGTTTCTTGTATGGGATAAACTGTTTGGCCTTTGGACAAGATTATTTTTGCACAAAACAGGATTGTTATCACTTAATTGAAAATAATTATCCAATGCAAATTGAGTTCAACTTGTCTAGCTGAAAATAAAAAGTGAATATTTTGGGCGGTTTCACTGCTGCAAAGGCAGGTATTTAGCCCTGGGAAATCTCAAGGCCTCTCTTGAATGGCCCCCATGGCCGGGAAGACTAATTCACCCCCTTGTCCAAATCAGGGCTTGTTCGAATGTGTCTGTAATGGAGGAGGTGTTCTGACAGAGACGGAGGCCCGTGGGTCGCTGAGTGTGGTAGGGATGCATGTAATCCCGCTCGGTGGTTCAGCCCCTGAGGGGCTTATCCTGAGAAACACAGGCCCCGGTCTCCTTCAGAAACAAAGAAAAAGAAAGGATCAGGGGCAAGGAGAGGGAGCTGATGACGTAAGTCTAATGTGGGAGGTCACTTCCTGTCCTTTTCCCCTGTGTCCTCCAGCCCAGGCACTGCACCTTCAAACACCCAGAAACCTGAACCCAATATCCGAACCCTCTGAGACTCTCTGTCAGTCTCGCCCACATGCCCAGTTGACCACCAGCTCCATCTGCTTGCTTACGTATTCCTTGGCTTTGTTCACTTCCTCCCATCCTCACTGTATCAGTTACCGCTGTTGCAGCAATGCTGCCTAACAAACAGCCACAAATTCTCAGTGGCCTACAGTAATAGGTAGTTCTTTCTCATGGTTCTGCAGCTCCACTGACCTAAGCTGGGCTGGTCCATGAGTCCACAAGTGGGAGGGGTGGCTCTGCTCCATGTGTCTCCCATCCTCCAGGATCAGTGGGCTAGCTGGGCACATCCTTCTCCTGGTGATGGAAGATGCACAACATGGCAGGTGGAAACATGGGAGGCCTCTTAAGGTCAAGTCTCAGAACTGGTATCCTGTCACTCCTGCCCTATTCCATTGACCAAAGTAAGTTATAAGACTAAGCCCAAAAAAGTCTAGGGCTAGGAGAGTACACTCCTGCCATGATGAGGCTGAGGCCAGAGTGTGGGTGAGGAAGGGTGAAGGCTACTAATCTAGTTCTGACCCTCCCACTAGAATCTCCCCTTCTGGTTTCACCCCCTCTAGTCTGTTCTCCACAGAGTAGTTGCTCCTTCTACAATGCAAACCTGACTATGTCACTTTTCAGCTTAGAATCCTGAAAAATCCTTCCCTCTTCTTTTCTGAGAATAATTGAAATTCAATTGAAAAATTTCTGTCTTTAACACTATCCTAAGTGTCCTATGAAATACGTCAACTGCACAACTGTCATGGTGGCCCTTCAGACTGAGCTGCCTGGGCTCTCTTCCCTTCCAGGGGCAGCCTGGCTGTTCACGCTTGCGTATGGCAGTGCAGAAACACGACGCAGCGGTACATGGGAGCAGCGGTACAGCAGCTGCAGGATGGGGCACCCTTTATGTGTGGTTGCACAGGAAGGCCACAGTACAGCGCCAGGCTCAGGGGAGGGACTGTTATTCTCTTCCAAAACCCAAGCACGAATCCCCCCAGAGGTAAATTTTCCCACAAAATCCACCTGTGCTCAGTGAAGCTGTACAGACAAGTACTACTCAGGATGAGACCTGCAGACCAGCACTGGTCTGAGAATTCTTGGTTAAATGTCCATGAAGGAATAAGGAGTTTGCACCAGAATGTACATCACTGTGTCACCAGGCTCACAGTGTAGTTCAGCTGACTTTTTCATAGCAAGACTTTCTCAATGAAGGAAGCAGTGATTGACTCTGGTGTAAGCTCCTTATCTCGTGTGGACTGGTAAATTAATAATTTGTGGCTCAGCCACTTTGAGATTGCTCAGCTCTCCTTTGCTTCTGGACACATGGACCTGAGGTGCCGAAGCAACTCTGAATGGCACCCCAGAGTAAAATTATATGACACTGGGCAAAAGCTAGTAGTTAAAAAATTAATACAGTGCTGTAATAAAAAAGGGAAGCTACTTCAATATAACAACAGACGGTTGCCTAAATAAATTACCTATGCTCCCTTAATGAAGTCAACTGCACTCATAATAGTTTGGGGACTTTATAACAGGATGACAAAGGCTGAGGATATAACAGTAAGTTTTCTTAAAAAGCATGACACAAAAGGGTGTGAGCAGTCCGCTACGTAATGTGTAGATTAGGCAAATGTGCACACATTCATGTAGCCTGAAGGAACTGCGTGAAAATAGGCAGAGTGTGTATGTTAGCATGGTGTGATTATACCCATTTCTTCTTTCTTTTTGAAACTTCTGAAACATAGTTCTGTTACTTCATAATGAAAAAAAAAATTTACACTTATTGATAAAATATTTCCAAGACCCCTTCTGTTGGTATCTTCTATTTCATTGTCTCCTTGGTTCCCAATATTAAAACATTAAAAAACTGTTAATTCAGAAACATAAAACTCAGAATTTCTGATCACTCAGACTGGATTCTCATTTGTCCGTTCGTTCATTCATTCATCATTCATCATTCATTCAACAAACATTTCCTGAGGACTCACGAGTGCCCTTCAGCATTGTGATGCGACAGCATCATGTCCCTGCCTCTGGGACGGCTGGCCAGGGCTCACCCTTGCACTCTCCGTGATTCACTTAACAAACATTTGCCCACTTTGCCCTGTGCCCTGGCCTGGGCTGGCACTGGGGGACAGAGGCATGTCCAGCCAGGGGAGAAGACAGATCAAACCCAGGAAACATCTCTTCTTCAGAAACGTCAGTTAAAAGCTTAAAAACCTAATACATGCTCATAATAAATTCAAACAATATGAAACCAAACCCACTTCCTAGATATAAGCAAGAGGAATAGTTTCGTATGTATCCGTCAGATTTCTTTCTATGAATATATAAAGACATATTTCTTATATATATAAAGAATGCACACATTCCCAAACATCTATATTCATGTCTACGTAAACAGTAGTCTTATTTTCATTTGTTCAAAAAATGGATCTTAGAACGTGTTCAGTTCTGCAGCTTCAATGCTTATTGTTCTGAAACAAAGCATACAAATGTGCAAAGTGTTGGGCGACCACAGAGGATGAGTGACTGGTGCCAGGACGCGGTGGCCCTGGTGGTGGCCGTGAATGTGAGATCTTCACAGCAATCCTAAGAGGTCTGCCCGCCCTGAAGCCTGAGCTCTCTGTTGCCCGCTTGCCCAGCCAGGCTTCACTGAGCTGGCCGCTGAACATGGTAGGATTTTGCTGTACGGAGAGGTGGGAGGAAGAAATGCCGGGGAAAGAACGGCAGTGGTGAAGGCCTAGAGGTGGATGACGAGGGTGACCCCTTCGTGGTGTAGACCCTCATCAAACAACTGCGAGCAGATGCACAGACCCAGGTCCTCATCTACATCCAGGCTCATCTTTTTCTCTGTCTTCCTTCCAAAGCCCTCCAACCCAGTGGTCCCAAACTTGTCCCTCCAGCATCAGAAACCAGGGGGTGGCCTTGTTGGGAAAAGAGGGCTGGTTTGCATTGCTGGTTATTGGGGTCTCAGCTCATTACAAGAGCAAATGTACTTAAACATTAGGAAAGAGCTGCATTTACAAAGCCCATGTTGTTTACACAGTGAGGAGAAATTAATTCATGACAAGGTAGAAAGTGGGGTTTGGGGGGCTCCACTGTCTTCTGACTGCTAAACGTTGGCTGGTGGGCAAGCCTGGCATGTGCTCACTTCCACTTTGACAGCTGGTCTTACAAAATGGGGACCCTTTCATCGTGAGAATTCCCCTAATGCTAATCTGGATAATTAAAAAAAAAAACAAAACCAAGCAAAATACCCAACAGAAATTCAGAAGGAACTGCTGCTGATCTATACAAATACACCAGGCACATTTCTACATTATATTTGGGTCACACTCCTGAAATGACTGGCTCAGGGTCTCTCTAGGTGACAGGGGGCAGGGTCTCTTCTGTGGTCCTCCTGGTCAGGGCTGCTCTGAAGTGAGCAGGCCAAGCCTGGGACACCTGCCAGGTCCCTTACGTGTTTGGTTCACATCGCTTAACCCACCCACCTTCCCCTTCCTTGTCAACTCTCTACCCTTTTCTGGGCCTCAGTGTTGTCCTCTGTAAATCGGGGTAAGGGGGACATAAAAGGGCATACAAAATAAAATAGAATGAGGAGGGGAATCTCTAAGAATCCTTTCCAATCTTATCTTATAAAAACAAACAAAGAGAAAACAGATCAGCCAAGAACACCAGAGCCAGCCTGGGTTCAAGGCCACAACCCAAGACCTTGTCCTGAGATCTTCTTGCCCCATCCCCCGGTGTCTATCTTCTTCGGTTCCCGAACTTTAAGTTCCCTATCAGTTCCCTCCTCCCCTCCTCACACACACAGACCCACAGAGCCTAGCCCTCCATCTGTGCCTGGCCCACCCATCTGTATCCCCAAAGTACAGTGACTTGGGACCTCGGCCACATCACCTGGACCCCAGACTCCACCTCTGCATCCCCCCGTTCTCCCCTGCACCCCACAGCTAGCACTGCCACCTGACCCACCTCCCCCCACCCCGCTCTGAGATCACTGACAACACAGATCACTCAACTTGCCATGCTAGGATCCTTCCTGGAATCAGCACAACAGATAGCTCCATCTGCAGACCTGTCTTGTCCCTTGTCCCTTCCCAGCACCCTCCATGCCCCAGCCCCACCTTCCCACCTGAAATCATCCCCCACTGGCCTCCGAGCCTGTGAACGAGAATTTCTGAGACACTCTAACTCCACCATTCGTTCTTTGAGCCTTTGAGCCTTAGTAGAGGAGCCACCTCTCAGGGGAAGCCTTCCCTGATTCCATGCACACTTCCAACCCAAGTCAAACTGACCCTTCTGCCCCAGCCTCTTGCAGATCCACAGACTCTGTATCAGTCACCTGTGTACCTATCATATTAACTTCCAGCCTTTTTCCACTGCACCTCAAAATACTTTTAAAAACTGACGTATAACTTACATAAAGTGCAGTTACATCTCAACACATTTTTTCATATGCATACACCTGTGTATGGGTTTGGGCTAGAGATGGGTAGGTAGAGGTACAAGCTGGAAAGCTAGAAGACTCTCTGTGGGTCTGTGTGTGTTGGGGAGGGGGTGCTACCTGTAGGTAACTTAGATGCTGGAGGCCAAAGAAAGGAGACACGTGGCCAGCAGCCTGGGATGGAGTCAAGAGATCTCGGGCTTAGATTCTTGATCAGGATCAAGGTCAATGAATTTTCACATAGGTGAGAGATCATGCTGAATGTGCAACTTTAAAAATCTTAATAACTTAATGGCTTCTTCTTGCTCAGTTGAATTGATTGCTATCATTTACTTCTTCATTCTCCCACTGTCAAACATTGCCAATAACTACAACTATAAAGAATACTCTGTGGACATCTTAGCTGATAATTCTTTAAGGCCATTCCTGGTTAATCTATAGGGTAGGGTCCGAGAAGTGGAGATACTGGGCCAGAGGAATAACCCTTGTAAGGCTCTTTACACATATGGCCAAAGAGCTACATGGAATGTATTAGTCTGTTTGGGCTGCCATAACAAAATGCCACAGACTGGGTGGCTTAAAACAGCAGAAATTAATTTCCTCACAGTTCTGGAGGATGGAAGTCCAAGATCAAGGTGCTGGCAGGGTTGGATTCCTCTGAGGCCTCTTTCCTTGGCTTGTAGACGGTGACCCTCTTGCTGCCTCTTCACAGGGTCATCCCTCTGTGCATGTGCCCCCTGGTGTTTTGTCTGTCCTAATTTCCTTTTTTTATAAGGACACCAGTCATATTGGATTAAGGCCCATCCTAATGGCCTCATTTTAACCTAATTACTTCTATAAAGGCTGTATCTACAGACACAGTCACATTCTGAGGTACTAGGGGTTAGGGCTTCAACATTTGGGGCGGGGGCGCAGTTCATCCCATAAGAGAATTCTTCCTCAGAGGTTGGAAATGTCCTCTGGTGTCCTGTGGCTTGGTTGTGGCCCTCTCGTTTCCTTCCAAAGTGAAGATGTATTTTAGTGTGAAGCCCTCTCCATGTCTCTCAGCCTTACCCGTTTCCCTTTCTTCAAGTCTCTCATCCCATCACTGTCCACAGCTGTCAATCAATCTAAAGCAGAGATTCTCAACCTCTGATGCACACTGGAATCTGAGAGCTTAAAAAATTATCCCGGTGTCTGGGTTCCAACCCAGCAGATTCGGATGTTGTCGGTCTGGGGGTACAGCCTGGATGTGTGGAACTTTAAAGCTCTTCAGGTGGCTCAGTGTTTTGCCAAGGTGAGAACTTCCAGTCTCTGGTCTCTCTTCTTTGCTTTTGCAAAGTATGAGACAGGGCACAGGGGCTGTTTAATTACCATCTTTCAAAGTTAATTAAAGCTCCACATTCTGAAGTCTGTTTTTAACTCCCCTAAACAAGTTCATTTTAAAGCGTGGTGGTAATTTGGCTCTTTTGTTAAAATTAAGTCCTTAAAGTAAACATTAAAAGACAAAATGGAAAACCACTGGGCATAGAAAATCCACCCTGGATTTAATAGAGTCTCTTAAGTCGTGGACTGGAGTGAGACTCTTGCCGCTCAATGCAGGTGGGGGAGCTTGCTATACATCGTGGTCCTTGAGGCTTATGTTCTGTGTAAGCTTTTAAAGGAAGAGGATGACAGCTAATTTTCATGAGAGCCCTGCTTCTGCAGTGGGGTGATTAGAAAACTGTTAAGTCTGGGCTCCTCTAAGTTTCACACCCCAACTCTCAATGTTTGAAACAAAGTTTTAAAAGATTCTACCCAGGGGTGAATCTCACAGATACAGTGAACTAAAGAAGCCAGAGACAAAAGAGTCCATATTGGATGATTCCATTTAGACGAGGTTGAAGTACAGGTGAAACTAATCGACAGTGACAGGAATCAGACCTTGATTGCCTCTGATATGTGTGTTTGTTGGAAAAGAGTCAGACCCTGAACACTCTTCCAAAGCCTTGGTGATGAACAGATGGGCACATGGCTCAGCCAGTTTGGGGGAAGACGTCTGTGATACTGGCTCCCCTTCAAACCATGGCTTTCGCAAGTGGCGCAGGGTCCATCATTGGCAGGACGGAGTCACAGCCCCAGCCCCAGGCCCAGGTGCAGTCTGGCCTCCGCTTGCTTGCTCTGCTCCTCCAAGCTGCTCCTCTACCCTCAGCTCTACACAGGATGCCAGCTGTGCTCTTTCTGTCCTGCACCTTTGTACACGCTGTCCCTCCTGCCTGAGATGACCCTCCCAATCTTGTTCCCCTGGGATTTGGTCATCCTTCATATCACAGCAGGAAAGTCATTCTTCTGCCTCCAGGCATGGCATTAATCACACCTTTTACTTGTCACTATTTGTTTTTGCCATTAGACTGGTGCTCTTTTAGGGACAGTACTGTCCCTATTTTCAATGCTGGGCATGATGACGGGCACCGAGTAGAGGCTTTAAACGGTGTTTGTCATTGAACCGTGTTAGTTTAGAATGGGAAGCGGAGAGCTGTAGACAAAATGTCTTTTGTTAAAGCTATCTATCTACTCATAACAATATTTGAAACCAGATGGAGAAACGTGATTCAACCGACTCTGGGTGGGTGGGGATCTGCGGGCACAGGCATGGCCCGTCCCTAGCTCCAGAGTGGGCAGCAGAATGGCTCTGCAAAACAGAGGGACAAAAATTTGACACTGGGGTGGGACAGTGCTGGAGGAATGGAGGGAAGAGATGGCGAGAAGGCAGAGAGAATGGGTAGAAGGAACTGCAAGGACAGCGGGAACAATGCGTTGTGTCACGTGACACCTCCCTGCAGCCCTGAAATCTTCACTGAAGTTCCCCAAACTCACAAAATGTTTAACGGGAGTGTATTTGTGAGTGTGTGAATGTATGTGTGTGACACAAGTGTGTGCATGCGTGTGTGAATATGTATATATGTGTGAGAGCATGTGTGTGTGTCAGCGTGCATGTCTAGGTATGTAGGAGTGTGGCTGCATGTCTAGGTATGTACATGTGTGGGTGTATGTATACGTGAGCATGTGTGAATGTGTGCATATGAGTGGGAATACGTGTGTAAGTGTGTGCCTGTGGGTGCGTGTGAACATGTGGGACTGTGTATGTGGGCAAGTATGTGCATGTGTGCATGTGTTTGTGGGCTGAGAAAGGTTGTGGGTTTCCTGCCTGGATTGCTTCAGGAGTGATGCTGAGGCACCATGAGGCAGTCAGCTTTGCATCTCTCAGCAATCATGGTAAGCACAGAGCATGGCACTGGAGCCGAATCTGTGAGGGGCCAATAGCCCCCAGCTGAGATCTGAGTCACACATTTAATGAGTCACTAGTTTCATCAAGAAAGCCAGTCTTGGTTGCTGGGCAGTGCCTGCCTGGAACTCTATGCTGAAGAGTGAAGCCTTCTGAGACTCCAAGGGAAAGGAGATCATGATTGATTAGCAATGTCTGCCCTGGCTCTGACGGGCACGGTGGCAGCCTGCATCCTGGCCTCTAATGGGCGCCAAGCGAAGTGCCTGGCTTTTGGGATACAAAGACGAACCTGACATAGTACCTGCCCTCGAGGGGCTCCCAGTCTTCTGTGGGAGACTGAGAAAGTAAATAGACAATTGAAAGTACAATAGATGTAGGCTAGGTGAGGAGGTTGAGAGGCACAGCTGAGACATTGATGGTGCCTGGAGCAGAAGGGGAGGTTTCCTCATGGAATATCTGACCAGGCTGACAGGGTTGAAGAAGCAAAGGAAGGAGGGCATTAACAGCAGAAGACACAGGATGAGCAAATTCTTGCAGGAATGAAAATGTGGGGGTATCTGGGGGCAGAACAAAGGGGTGTGGCAGGAGATGGGGAGGGCAGGGAGTCCAGAGCTGACCTGGGCGGGGGGCTGAGTGCTGTTGCCTAGGAGGTAGTCCCTAACAGAGTTGCCTAAGCCAGATACAAAGGAGGCCCGCTCTCAGCCCAGAGGACAGCTCCACATGGGGCCTGGGCATCCCAACACATCCCTCCCTGACCGAGGGAAGCCTTCTCTGTTCCCATTTTCCTGGCTGCAGACCATGGGAACCAAGCCCCATGGATCCTGGTGTTGTATATGCTGTGAGCTGCTGCAGGCGTGGGACAAAAAGCCACAGATAATTTGCATCGGATGGAGAGCACATTTTCAGTTTCCCTGTCTCACAAATTGCAAATTTCACTTTCACAGCCCTTCTTTCCCCCATGGCAACCACCCTGGTTTCTCCACAGCTCCTCAGAAGTCTGTTGTCACAGAGACACCCCAGGTTTCCTCTGTGGTGTTTCTGCCTCACCAGCCTCCAGGGCTCCAAAGAGCTCAACACCTGGTCTTTGACGTCCCCTTCTCCAAACCTCCTCCAAACGCTGGCCCCATGGCCCATTCTGGCTCATGGAGAGAGTCCCACACTGGGAGGCAGGCGCCTGGACTCCAGTCCTGGCTCTGCCCCTAACTCAGTGCAGGATATGAAGCTCTTTATGGGCCTCAGTTTCCCCATATGTACCATACAGGTTTCTAGATTTGTTAATTTCTGAAGGTCCTCCAGCTTGTAGAATGGTGGCTTTCTGATTTGACAGTTTCTTTGTCATGGAAACCCCAAGATGATCTTTTATAGCAAGTGCTGGGACTTGTGTTGGCCCCTGATGGTCCAGGAACTTGAGGTCTTTGAGGTATCTACCCCGTGTTCCCTGGATCTACTGCTGCTTCGCCCTTCCTTTCTAATTTTTTCCCTGTCCTCTGGGTCTAGTTCCTGTATCTTCATGTTCATTTGTTCCCTGACTCCTGGTAATGACTGTGTGGGGCAGTGTGACTTAGGAGGTGCTCAGTTCGCTGTACTAAAAGAGCTCCTGGCTGGCGGGGAGGTAGGTCTCTTCTCCCTCCTGCCCTCTGGCTCCATGCCACAGCCCAGCTCATGGCTACACCCAGAGCTTCTTGCAAACAGCTGCCTGGAGGGAACAACATTGTTGAGATTCAATATTTAAACACGAAACACATTTTTTAACTCACTCCTAACATGTTGATGTTTTCAGAGATGCTTTCTGTTTTCTGTTGTCAAAGTGTGGCAGAGGGAGACAGAAGGGGCTGAGGGAGAGGGCCCCAAAGCCTAGGCCTGGCTCTTCCTCTGACTTGAGGAATGACCATGGGCAAGCCTTTTCCCTGTGCTGGCCTCGGTTTCCCCATCTGTAAAGTGGGGGTGAAGTCGGGTGGGCCAGAGTAAACTAGACAATCTTTCAGGCCTTTGCAGCTCTGACATCCACCAGAACTTCAAGAATCCTGCCGTGGCCGAGATCTCCCCATCCCTTGCAAGATGGTGCTGCATGCATAGCCTGGCTTGCTGATGGTAAGGGAAGGCCCATGAGAAGACAAGAACCCCCTGGAGCATAGACAGGCAGGCTTCAGAGGCCAGGTCTGTGGTGGGTTGGCAGGGGAATCCAGAGTGACCCAGGAGGGCAATGTTAATTGAGGCAATGAAACCAGAAAACTCCCCTGAGCAGCTAAGCGCAAGAGGGTTGCCATGCAAATCACCAGGAAGAAATGATTAACTGGGTGTAGGCACAGAAGAGAAGTGGTTGGTGACCCATGACTTGTCCAGGACGATGGTAGATCCCCTGGGCCCCCCGAGGCTCCATGCGGGTAGGCGTGGAGGACGAGGTGGGGTGTGAAAGGAGGCTGAGGCAGAGGCGGGTTTGACAAGCTCTCCTCGCAGAAAGATTACCCAGGCGAAGCTGGCTGGGGAGAGGAGGCTGGTGGAGGAAGGGTGAGAAAGGCATGCAGATGGTTTCCATTTCGGGGAGGTTCCAACCTCTGATGCCTCACTTCGGGGTAGGGGAGGGGTGTGGAGAGGAGGAAGAAGCAGGGACTTTTCTGAGCGACATTTATAGTATCTAGGGTTATCAGAATTCATAGACCCTCTGCAGGGGCTCCCTCCTGGTGCCTGGTCCCGCTCTCAGGGGATGTTTGAATCTCCTCTGGTTGCTCACCTCCAGGGACCTCGAGCCCACTGCATCCCAGGTGGTCTGTCCCACTGTTGGAAACTCCAGTCAGGAAGGGCTTCTTGGCACCAAGTCCAAGTCTGCAGCTCTGGCTGCATCAGCGTTTGGCACAATATACTCCATAGAGGTTTGGCTTGGTTCTGGTCTGTGGAGGCTTTTACCTAGGAAGCAGGAATAAATAATGTAAAATGATTACCAAGGTACAGAAGTTATCTGGCAGGCCTGGTACCATGTTCTAGGGATTAGGGTTTTGCTAAGTTTCTGCCTCAGTTTCCCTCTTTGAGATAAAGACCACTGTGCTGGTTAATTCTGTATACCTACTTGGCTAGGTAATGGCACCCAGCTGTTTGGTCAAATACTAGTCTACATGTTGCAGGGGAGGTGGTCTGTAGGTGTAATTAACATCTACAACAAATTGACTGCCAGTAAAGGACACTCCCCTCCACAGTGTGGGGAGGCCTCATGCTATTAGCTGATAGACCTTCAGGGTAAAAACTGAGGTTTCCTGAAGAAGGAGGGATTCTGCTTCAAAACTGTAAGACAGAAGTCCTGCCTGAGTTTCCAGCCTGCTGGCTGCCCTACACATTCTGGACTTGCCATCCCCAACAGCTGTGTGGGCTTAAATACATCTTTTTCTTTCTGTATACATATCCTACTGGTTTTGTTTCTCTGGAGAACCCTGACTGATGCCACCAAGCACCACCCTCTGTGCAAAGGCAGATAAAGAACACTTAAGTCCTTAGAAGAGCAATGTCCAAAAGGACTAATATATATTTTTTAATTTAAAAAATTTTTATTATAAATTTATTTATTTTTGGCTGCGTTGGGTCTTCGTTGCTACACGTGGGCTTTCTCTGGTGGCTGCGAGCAGGGGCTACTCTTCATTGCGGTGCACGGGCTTCTCACCGTGGTGGCTTCTCTTGTTGCAGAGCACGAGCTCTAGGCTGACGGGCTTCAGTAGTTATGGAACGCGGGCTCAGTAGTTGTGACTCGAGGGCTCAAGAGTGCAGGCTCAGGAGTTGTGGTGCACGGGCTTAGTTGCTCCGTGGCATGTGGGATCTTCCTGGACCAGGGCTCGAACCCGTGTCCCCTGCATTGGCAGGCAGATTCTTAACCACTGTGCCACAAGGGTAGTCCCAGGACTAATATCATTAAAAGTGCTAATTTGTGTGGTGCTGTGTTAATCTAAACCCGTCTCTGAGGGTGCCATCCATTTCCCTACTCAAAATCCGTGATGGGGCTTCCCTGGTGGCGCAGTGGTTGAGAGTCTGCCTGCCGATGCAGGGGACACGGGTTTGTGCCCCGGTCTGGGAGGATCCCACATGCCACGGAGCGGCTGGGCTCGTGAGCCATGGCCGCTGAGCCTGCGTGTCTGGAGCCTGTGCTCCGCAACTGGAGAGGCCACACGGTGAGAGGCCCGCGTACCACAAAAAAAAAAAAAAAAAAAAAAATCCGTGATGGTTCCCTATTGCTACCACTGCCATGGTGTTAGCTACTGTTTATGAAGCATTTCTATTTATCACACACTAAGCAAGTAATATATATAATTCATATGTATTAGATACTTTAATTCTTGCAGGAGAGAGGGTATTATCTCCATGTTTATGGATGAGGAAAATGAAACACAGAGGACCACACTCCTTGGCCTGAAATTTGGAGCCTTCAGTGATCTTGCTCCAATTTACCTCCCTCTACTCCCTTTCATGTTATCCATGGTCAAGGCTAATGAACTAGGCCCTCTTACTTAAGTGTGCTCTAGATTTTCCTACATCCCGGATGTTGCCTATACCTGGATTTCTTCTGAAACGTATTTCCTCTTATCCTACACGTCAAAGTCTTCCCTCTGCTCCAAGGGCCAATTCCACCTCCTCTGTTAAGTTTTCCTGGGTTCCCACCATCACTGACCCTGCAAGTGACCCCTTCCTGCACAGTTTCACATCTGGGCTTCTTTTTAACTTGAGTTACTGCCGTCCATTTCAGGGTTTCTCTCTCCTCCAGTTAAAATGGAAGCTCTCTGAGGGCAGGAAACATGTCTGATGGATTACAACAGACGACAGTATTGAAACTCATGGGGTTTCTTTCTAAAACAGGGAACTTTGATTAGAAAAAATATTAATCCTCCTGGACTAAACTTCTTTAAGGAAGTGTCTGTGTGGTTGTTTTCTGAAAGATCAGGGTGATTTCTGCTCCAGCATTACGTTAGTAGACTTGAATTTTCTTTGCTCTTATCTTCCGTTTGAACGACAGACCTCACAATGATAATTTAGCAAGGTTTGTCTTGTTTTGTCTGCCTGAGGCTTGACGCAGCAACACCAGCAACCTCTGTACCTCCCCAAAACCCTACAATGGGAGTGCCACACTCACCCTCTCCAGCCTTAAGCCACCTTCCCAAAGGAACTGCTGTGGACCTTTCCATTTGGAAGGGCAACCTCCCAGTCCAGTGCACTAAGGTTTTAGTCATCCCTATTTTGGTAATATCACACACAGAATGGTGCTGGGGACCAGTGAGTTACATTCATTTACTGACGCCTGGGTCAGGCCCCATTCTGGACCCTATTAGAAAGGAGAAAGCTGACATGGCCTTTATCTCTTTATTCTATCAACATATGTTTGAGCCCCTACGCTACACCAGGAACACTTTGCAGCACTCAGCTCACTCGTACAGTCTGTCTTCTCCATGGGCCACAAGCCCCACGAGTGCGTGCAGCATACTTGTCTGGCTCATCACTGCACCTTGACTTCAGTGCAGTGCCTGGCACATAACAGCTATCCTGTAAATATCTGTTGTAGAACTGAATGGGGTTTGAATCTGTCTCACCCACTAGAGAAAACAAGAGCCCCTCAAGAGTAGGGGAGCCCTTGTCAGCACAGGACCTGGCTCAGGTGAGATACTCAAGGAGTGTTTATTGAGTTGGCTGGATGGCCCAGTGTGGAGGTCCAGAGTGGGCCACACCTGACCAGGGCATGGGTTGGGGTGTGAACTCTGGGTTCTTTATGGGTTCCCATCTGTCTTGCTATGGGAACTGTGGCTCTTACTTTCTACTGTGACCTCTGCTCCTTACTTGTGGCTTTGGGGACTGAACAATTAATTGTGTAAAAGCTAAAAATAGAGATCTGACTCCATGAGGCTGCCATACAACAGCCAGTTCTAAGCACTTAACACTAGTTGTATGCTCAAAAAGGTGCTGTGAGGGGACATGACCCATGCTGAAACTGGGTTTCCTACTGAAACAGTATCAAATGGAGGGATTATGTTCATTATCAAGGGATTGATACTCAACTTTTCCTAAAAAGGTCCACAAGTGTGATGCTTAACCAGCTATCATGGCACTTATATAAAGTTCCTAGGCTGTGCACCAGCCACGCCTGTGATTGGTTGGTGAGGCATGAATGAGGGATTGGCTTGTGGGGTCACGAGGAATCAGCTGGAAGACTCTCCTCGGAGAGAGGCTGGGCCTGACATGAGTAGCTGGAAAGATGGACGGAGAAGGAGACTGTATAGAGTAAGAAGGCTCTCAGAGGCTGGGTCATGGGAAGACAGCCAGGTGATGCTTACTGTAAGGGCCATGAGTTGCTAATGTGAATTCAATGACGGAGCTGGGCAGGCTGGGGACTTGCTGAGCTGCTGGTAGACTGAGGGCTGCCCACAGAGAGGCAGTGCTGCACACTGGTCATCACTATTGCTCGAGTGAAGCCAGTGGTGATTCTGGTTTGGTTAAGCCCACGGATTCCAGTCACCATTAGACCACAGAACATCAGAGCAGACAGCGACTAAGAACTCATCCAGGTTAATCTCACTGCTTCCAATTTTATGACGAGGAAACTGGGGCCTTGAGAGGAGGTCACAAGTTATCAGAGCTCAAAAAGGCACATGTCCTTGTGACAACATCTGATTAGCAATATGTTTACACTGGTCTGTTATGTTTAAAAGGCTAACTTATGTTTGGTGGACATACTTGGGGGACGTAAGTGAAAATCTGTTAGGACTATTCGCTAATGTGTACAGGGCTGAACTCTGATATGAAGCAGGTAACTCAGAGGGAAGGAAGTGATGGTCTGGTTTCTCCACAGGAAATCCTTCCTTTGCACGTGTACCCACCTTCTGTCCTCATGCGGGCTGCCACAGGGCATTTCCAGAGAGGACCTTCCCTCAAGGGAATAAGAGATAGGAAGCTCCTGGTCTCTGACCTGCCCTGGGTCCCCAGCACCATTCCAGTGGCCCCCCAGAGATCTCCCCTTTCCTTTTGTCTCTGGTGATCCTTCTATACCTCCCTACTCCCCTCAACCCTATTCCCTTATTCTTGGAAAAGCCTTCTCCATCGAAAGGGAGGCACTGAGGATACCATTTCCTCACCTTGCTCACCTGTCTACACACCTGCCTTCAACTCCTTTCAGGCATCCTTCTGGAGACATCCCTTCCCTCCTCCTTGAGTGCCATCAATTGAGTTTTCTTCTGTCCTCCAACATCCTCTTTTCAGCACCTTCCTGTCAACAGCAACCAGGCAGAGTCCACTGTCCTGTTAACCTTTCATAGCCAAGGGTTTACAAAGAGATGTACATTTTCTCCTCTTCCCAGCTGCTCATTCCCTCCTCAGTGCACTGTGGTCTGGCTTCTTGGCCCACCACTATCTCGGAACTCCTTTGGTAAAGATCTCCAAGGAGCTACACGTCCCCAAATCTGAGAGATGCTTTTCAGTTCATATGTTTATTTACCCAACATATATTTCACAGAGGAATTCAGGTATGAGAATATATGCAAGATGAGAAATTATAAATAATTAAAATAGCCTTAAGAAAAGTATAAATCAGAATGCAGATTCAGAGAAGAATAACAGATGAAATACTGCATCCCCCTATAAAACTCAGGGAATAAAAACAAAGTGCAGCATGGTAGAAGCAATTCCTCTTACAGTTCTTGGGGGTGTGTAGTGGGTTGGATAGTGTTCCCCTCAAAGATATATACAAGTCTTAATCCCCAGTACCCATGAATGTGAACTTAACTGGAAATAGGGTCTTTGCAGAGGTAATTAAGGATCTTGGATCCTTGAGACCATCTTGGCCTTAGGATCGGCCCTAAAGCCAAGGCACATAGAAACATAGAGGAGAAGATGGAGGCAGAGAGTGGAGTTATGTGTGGAAGCATCAAGGACTGCCACCAGAATCTGGGAGAGAGGCAGGGAACAGATTTACCCTCAGAGCATCAAGAAGGAACCAACTGGCAGAACAGAGCTGGAGGTATCATGCTTCTTGACCACAGACTATACTACAAAACTACAGTAATCAAAACAGTATGGTACTGGCACAAAAACAGACACATAGGTCAATGGAACAGAACAGAGAGCCCAGAAATAAACCCACATACTTATGGCCAATTAATCTATGACAAAGGAGGCAGGAATATACAATGGAGTAAAGGTAGTCTCTTCAATAAGTTGTGCTGGGAAAACTGGACAGCTACATTTAACAGAATGAAATTAGAACATTCGCTAACACCATATACAAAAATAAACTCAAAATGGATTAAAGACCTAAATGTAATACTGGAAACCATAAAACTTCTAGAAGAGAACATAGGCATAAATTGTAGCAATATTTTTTTGGATCTGTCTCTTTAGGCAAGGGAAACAAAAGCAAAATAAACAAATGGAACCTTTGCATAGTAAAGGAAGCCATCGACATAAAATGACAACCTACTAACTGGGAGAAAATACTTGCAAATGATATGACTGGTAAGAGGTTAATATCCAAAATATATAAACAGCTCATACAATTCAATATCAAAAACAATCAACCCAATTAAAAAATTGACAGAAGACCTGAATAGGCAGTTTTCCAAAGAAGACTTACAGATAGTCAACAGGTACATGCAAAGATGCTCAACATCACTAGTCATCAGAAAAATGTAAATCAAAAAACCACAACGAGATATCACTTCACACCTGTCAGAATGACTATCATCAAAAAGACCACAAATAAAAAATGTTGGCAAGGATGTGGAGAAAAGGGAACACTTGTACACTGTTGGTACGAATGTAAATTGGGGCAGCTATGATGGAAAACAGTATGGAAGTTCCTCAAAAAACTAAAAATAGAACTACCGTATGATCTAGCAATTCTACTCCTGGGTATATATCCGAAGAAAACAAAAACAGTAATTCAAAAAGATACTTGCACCCCAATGTTCATGGCAGCATTGTTCACAATAGCCAAGATGTGGAGGCAACCTAAGTGTCCATCAACAGATGAATGGATAAAGAAGATGTGGTATATATATATACAGTGGAATACTATTCAGCCATAAAAAGAATGAAATTTTGCCATTTACAGCAACATGGATGAACTTGGAGGGCATTATGCTAAGTGAAATAAGTCAGACAGAGAAAGACAAATACTGTATGATATCACTTATATGTGGAATCTAAAAAATACAACAAACTAGTGATCATAACAAAAAAGCAGCAGACCCACAGATACAGAGAACAAACTAGTGGTTACCAGTGGGGAGAGGGAATGGGGGAGGAGCAAAATAGGGAAGGGGATTAAGAGGTACAAACTACTATGTATAAAATAAGTAAGCTACAAGGATATATTTTACATCACAGAGAATATGGCAAATATTTTATAATAACTTTAAATAGAGTATAATCTATAAAAATTTTGAATCACTGTTGTATACCAGAAACTAATATAGTATTATAAATCAACTATACTTCAATTTTTAAAAAATTAAAAAAAAAAGGAACCAACTCTACTGACATCTTGACGTTGGACTTCAGGCCTCCAGGACTGTGAAAGAACAAATTCTATTGTTTTAAGTCGTCTAGTTTGTGCCCCAGGAAATGAGTATGGGCTACATCCTTGCTTTTTCATATCTCCATGCCTTTACTGACAAGATTCCTTCTCCTTGAAGGGCTCTTCCCTTTCGTTATGCTGGAAATTTTTTATTCTGTTATGAACACCCATTGGAAGTCCTGGGCAAGAGAGGTCCTGCCCAGTCCCCTTGACTCTCCTTGACAGGACGACCCATATCCATCCCTGCGCTCCTCACCTGTATGACAAAGTCATTTTTGTGTTTGTCTCTTCAATTGCTTGTTAGTCCCTGAGCCTTGAGATTTCTTAGTAAAGTCAACCTTAATCAATACTACTACCGGCACAAAAAGGGTCCATGGCAAACATCTGTTGACTAAATAACTCAAAAAGCAATAAGAATACCAAAGGATTAATGTTGTCTGTGGTGGTCATAAAAGTGGAATAGGATATTCTGGAAGGAGGCAACAGCATAGGTAAAGCATGACCTAATCATTTATCCAATGGGTCTGGAAGGGTGAAGGAGGCAGAGGAGAAAGCGGAGTGAAAAACTGCAGAAGATAAGCTGGGAAGGCTTTAAATGTTAGGGCAGGAAGTTAGACATCAGCCTCTGGGCCATGGTCCTCGAATGCTGGTGCAGATTTTCACCAGCATGCCTCTTAGATACCTTTCCTACCACTTAGGCCTGAGAGGTCAGCTACTGCCCTCCCCCAGGCCCCAAAAGTTGGACATGTGCCTTGTGATCAGTCTCCTTCTTAGCACCCCCATGGGCAAAGCAGGAAACAAAACTGAGGATGGCCTGCGGACTACTGATCCTTGGCCTTGCCCTTCTTTTTTATTTCCAGAATATTCCCAATTCAGTGAAAAAACATTAAAATGTTTCCAGTAGATTACGAATGAAATTAGACTTTTGTTTTGACATATATATACATCTGTGAAACTATCCCTCAATCAAGATAATGAAGGTATTCACCACCCCCAAGTTTCCTTGTGTCCCTTTGTAATCTTCCTGCCCTACCCAATCATCCCCACCTCCAGGCAACCATGGATCTTCTGTTACTATAATTTGCATTTTTTGCAGTAATTCCATTGTCAATTTGACCTTATTGGGTGCTGCATATTTTTTTATTCCTATAAATAATCCTGAGCTTTGTTCTTGGAATTGGTGAAGTTATTTGGAAATACTCTGACTCTCTCAGGTCTTGTTTTTAAGCTAGTTAGGCAGAACCAGAGAAAAGTTTAGACCAAGTTTAGACCAAAAACTCTTCTGAGTACTGTAGTCACTGCTGCATGAACTATGAGGTTTTCCACTCTGACTGGTGAGAACAGAAACTATTCTTGGCCTTGTGTGAGCTCCAGATACAGTTCCCTCTAATCCTTTCAGGTGGTTTCCTCACACATATGCACTGACCAGTACTTAGCTGGGGACCCTCTGCACATAGATCTCTGGGCTCTCTCTCTATGCAGCTCTCTCCTTTCTGGTAATCCAACCTGCAAACTCTAGCTATTTTGGCTTCTCCAGGCTCCCAGCTCTGTTTCCTCAGTGAGGCTCTTCTTGGGTTTCCCCTCCTTGCTCCACAATTGGGAAACCCTCCATGCAGTCAGCTGGGGCAGTCAGAAGGCCATCTTTCAAAGTTCATTGTTCTTCCTTGTCTATGTTCAATGCCTTGAAAACTGCTTCACATATATATATATTTTTTACTTTTTTTTAAAATTAATTTTTTTATTTTTTGCGGTACGCGGGCCTCTCACTGTTGTGGCCTCTCCCGTTGTGGAGCACAGGCTCCGGACGCGCAGGCTCAGCGGCCATGGCTCACGGGCCCAGCCGCTCCGCGGCATGTGGGATCTTCCCGGACCGGGGCACGAACCCGTGTTCCCTGCATCGGCACGCGGACTCTCAACCAATGTGCCACCAGGGAAGCCCTTCCCATATATTTTTACATTATTTCAGGATGGAGGGTAAATCTGATCCCTGTTACTCCAGTGTTGGCTGGAAGTAGAAATTTCTGAAACTACTTTTGATAAAGACTTATGATATATGCTGCAATAAATTTGATATTCTGGGCTCTTTCATTTTGCACTGTCATATATGGGTACCACAAGCTGATAAACTCTTATTGAGAAAATGAGTACATATAGTACATCAAAATGAAGTTGTATTTTCTGCATTCAAAAATTAAAAAAAATTTTTGATGTATGACTGCCAAATATTCTTTTGTGGTAAGGGCTGTTCTGAGTTTACGGTTATAGATGATGTTTTTCATTCATATTCCTGTGTCTCTGTCAGGAGGCTCCTTCTCACTGCCCAAACCCACTTTTGTCTAGAGCCAGAGTTGATTGGGAAAGGCTCCTGGAGCAGCTCTTAAACAATGGCTGATTTAAAACAAGACAAAAAATGATATAGACACACATATCCTTTACCCCTGATCAGGGCAACTTTGAGGTGTGGCCCCTGCTGTCTCTAGTGTTCCCTTGGGATTCTGAGAGCTACCCTCTGTGGGACCCTGATTTGATAAGGAATCCAGTTTGGATTCTTTCTCTTCTCTTCCCTGTCCCACTTCCCCACTCCCTTACTGTGTTTTATTGGAAACATTTCCCAGTAAATCACTTTAAAAGCTGATTTATTTCACAATTGTTAGGACGGGTATGTATATACAAGACATTGCACCTTCGGTTTTCCATTTATTTTGCTCTTTACAAAATTCTCTTAACAGAAAAAATTTCAATTCCCTGGAAGACTGTAAAAGGCCCTTGGAACAGTTCTTTGCTCAAAAGGATAAAAAGTTTTGGTAAGATGGAATTATGAAGTTGCCTGAAAAATGGCAGAAAGTAGTGGAACAAATCGGTGAAAACACTGTTCAATAAGGTTCTTGGTTAAAATGAAAAATGTGGCTTTTAGTTTTACTTAAAAACCAAAGGAACTTGTGGCCAACCCAATACGATGTCCATCATATACATTAAACATACATTAAATGCACCTGAAACTTAAGTTGTTCTCTCTGGATAGCACAACTCTGAAACAGCTTCATCACATGAAGTGATTCTCTGCATGACAGGCACTGCATGTCTTCCAATGGTTGGTACTTTTTGAAATGTTAATAAGTCACCCCTAGGGGCCTGTGCTGGACTTGGGTCCTGGTGTCTACAACCTACTGACATTCTTTCTTTAAAAAATAAATTTCTTTATTTTTTGCTGCGCTGGGTCTTTGTTGCTGCATGTGGGCTTTCTCTAGTTGGGGAGAATGGGGGCTACTCTTCCTTGTGGTGCGCGAGCTTCTCACTGCAGTGGCTTCTCATGTTGCGGAGCACGGGCTCTAAGCACGTGGGTTTCAGTAGTTGTGGCACACAGGCTCTAGAGCGCAGGCTCAGTAGCTGTGGCCCATGGGCTTAACTGCTCCACGGCATGTGTGATCTTCCCGGACCAGGGCTTAAACCCGTGTCCCCTGCACTGGCAGGCGGCTTCTTAACCACTGCACCAGCAGGGAAGCCCCCTACTGACATTCTTAACCAATCAAATGTTCCATTAGATAGTCTCCAACCCTGCCCACCACACTGCCCCCTGCCTCAATTTACTCCCTTTGTTCTCACACCACAATTCTCTATTTATTGCGACACAGCTAACACCCCAGACTGGTGCTCTAGCATTTGTATCCATGCCTCCTGGTTATACCAGTAAGTAATTCCCCTCAGCTGGCTGAGCGGCCAGTAGCCTTGTCCCACCACAAAGGGGACCAAATGGTCTGTAGATATTCATGCCATGAAACTAGAGGCCCTTATTTCAGATGAGTGGGACATACCCCACCAAACTCTCAAACACCAGCACAGTCTGATGAATGTCTAAGCTTTACAAGATAAGGGTACATCCTGTCAGATGTGGAAGGCAACCTGCACCCACTTCTTCTAGTGAGAATTCCTTTTGAGAAAGGGGTTGGGGCTTCAATTAGGGTTTCTCAACCTCAGCACTACTAATATTTTGGGCTGGTTAATTCTTTGTTGTAGGAGACTGTCTTGTGCATTGTAGGATTCTAGCAACATTCCTGGTCTCTACTCACTAGATGCCAGCACTACCCTCTAAACAGTGAACACCCAAAATGGTAAAGATCAGGGGATCAAGATAGTGATGAAGGAATGATTCTATTATTTTGTACGTAATCTTTTGTTGGCAGAAGAATTTTCAGTTGTTTCCTATGAGCAGCTTCGTTCTGTATCTTTTATCAACAGATTATTGGTATACTGGTAACCCTGTCTCTCCTTACAAACACAGCTCATATCAATCTTTTCCCTGCAGCACTAACAAATAACGTTTCTTTGCCCATCAGAGTGGCAAAGAGAAAAAGGAATGAAAATATTCCATGTTATTGTGGGAGTGGGGAGATGAGCACTCTCATGCACTGCCAGGAATGTAATTTGCAACATGTACTAAAACTGGCATGAAATATATGCATGTTTTTTGACACATAAGTTCTGTTTTATATGGAATAACTGGAAAAGATACGATGTGTGTAGAGGGATTCTTTTTTTTTTTAATAATGAAAATCAGAAGCAACCAAAAAAGTCAATAACAGAGAGCTGATTAAATAAATTATGGTATAACTATATAATAGGATATCATGTAACCATTAAAAATGATGTAGATATATGTTTGATCAAAAAGAAAGATTTTCATTATTAAGTGGAAAAACAGGCTACAAAACAATATATTTATGTATAGAAAAAAGCCTGGACAGATAGACACTAAGAATTTTAACCATATCTTTGGGTAGAAGAATCAAGTATGATTTTTATGTTAAAACCATTTTCCCCCTTTGGTAGCAATACTTATATCAGACAAAATAGACTGTATTGAGACTGTAATGAGAGACAAAGAAGAACACTATATAATGATAAAGAGACCTAGCCAACAAGAAGATATACAATTGTAAATATATATGCACCCAACATAGAAGCACCTAAATATATAAAGCAAATATCAACAAACATAAAGGGAGAATTTGAAAATAATACAATAACAGTAGGGGACTTTAACACCCCACTTACATCGGTGGAGAGATCATCCAGACAGAAAATCAATAAGGAAGCACTGGCCTTAAATGACACATTAGATCAGATATATATATATATGATATATATGTGTGTGTGCACGCGTGTATGTATAAAACTTTACTTCCAAAAGCAGCAGAATACACATTCTTTTAAAGTGCACATGGGGCGTGGGGGTGGGGGAAAAAAAATAAAGTGCACACAGAACACTCTTCAGGATAGATCACATGCTAGGCCACAAAACAAGTCTCACTAAATTTAAGAAGACTTAAGTCATACAGGCACCTTTTCTGACCACAATGGTATGAGACTAAAAATCACCTACAAGAAAACTGCAAAAAACACAAACATGTGGAGGCTAAACAATATGCTACTGAACAGCCAATGGATCACTGAAGAAATCAGAGGAAGTTTAAAAATACCTGGAGTTAAATGAAAATGGAAACAAAATGATACAAAAATCTATGGGATGCAGCAAAAGTAGTTCTAAGAGGGAAGTTTATAGTGGTACAAGCCTACCTCAGGAAACAAGAAAAATCTCAAATAAACAACCTAACCGTACATCTTAAAGGAACTAGAAAAAGGACAAACAAAACCCAGAGTTAGTAGAATAAAAGAAATAATAAAGATCAGAGCAGAAATAAATGATATAGAGACCAAAAAAACAATAGAAATGATCAATGGAACTAAGAAAGATAAACAAAATTGATAAACTTTAGCCACATTCATCAAGAAAAAAACAGATAAAATCAGAAAGAGAAGTTATAACTGACATCATCAAATGGACAACCTAGAAGAAATTAATAAATTGTTAGAAATATATAATCTCCCAAGACTGAATCAGGAAGAAATAAAAAATATGACAGACCAATTACCAGTAATGAAATTGAATCAGTAATAAAAATAAACCAAAACAAAGAAAAACCCAAAAATCTCCCAACAAACAAAAGTCCAGGATTAGATGGCTTTACAGGTGAATTCTACCGAACATTTAAAGAAGAGCTAACACCTATCCTTATCAAACTATTCCAACAAACTAAAGAGGAAGAAATGCTTCTGAACTCATTCTATGAGGCCAGCACCACCCTGATACCAAAACCAAAGACACTACAATAAAAAGAAAATTACAGGCCAATATCACTGATGAACACAGATGCAAAAATCCTCAACAAAAGATATTAGCAAACCAAATTCAACAGTACATTAAAAGGATCATACATCATGATCAAGTGGGATTTATGCCAAGATGCAAGCATGGTTCAACACCCACAGATTAATCAATGTGATACACTACATTAACAAATTGAAGAATAAAAATCATATAACAGATGCAGAAAAAGCTTTTGACAAAATTTAACATTTATTTATTTATCTATTTTTGGCCATGTCACACAACTTGCAGGATCTTAGTTCCCCAACCAGGGACTGAATCCAGGCCCTGGCAGCGAAAGTGCCGAATCCTAACCACTGGACTGCCAGGGAATCTCCACAAAGTGAGTATAGAGGGAACATAACATAATAAAGGCCACGTATGAC
Organism: Delphinus delphis; assembly: GCF_949987515.2. NCBI lineage: Eukaryota > Metazoa > Chordata > Mammalia > Artiodactyla > Delphinidae > Delphinus > Delphinus delphis. The sequence goes on from NC_082688.1 coordinate 35,416,841, forward strand.
AAGCCCACAGCTAACATCATACTCAACAGTGAAAACCTGAAAGCATCTCCTCTAAGATCAGGACAAAGACAAGGATGCCCACTCTTGCCACTTCTATTCAACAGAGTACCAGAAGTCCTAGCCACAGCAGTTAGACAAGAAAAAGAAGTAAAAGAAACCTAGATTGAAAAGGAAGAAGTAAAATTTGTTACTGTTTGCAGATGATATGATACTATACATAGAAAATCCTAACAATGCCACCAAAAAACTATCAGAACTACTAAATGAATTCAATAAAGTTGTGAAATACAAATTAATATACAGAAATCTTTTGTGTTCCTATATACTAACAATGAACTATCAGAAAGAGAAATTAAGAAAACAATCCCATTTAAAACTATAACAAAAAGAATAAAATACCTAGGAATATATCTAACCAAGGAGGTAAAAGACTTGTACTTGGAAAACTCTGAGACTCTGATGAAGGAAACTGAAGATGACACAAACAAATGGAAATATATACTGTGCTCATGGATCAGAAGAATTAATATTGTTAAAATGACCATACTAACTAAGTCAATCTACAGATTGTAATCCCTATCAAAATACCAATGCCATTTTTCACAGAACTCGAACAAATAATTTTAAAATTTATATGGAAACACAAAAGACCCCAAATAGCCAAAACCATCTTGAGAAAGAACAACAAAGCTGGAGGTATCATGCTCACTGATTTCAAACTATACTGTAAAGCTACAGTGATCAAAACAGTACAGTACTGGCACAAAAACAGACACACAGATCAATGGAAGAGAAGACAGTGCCCATAAATGAACCCACATTTACATGGTCAATTAAGCTACGATAAAGGAGGAAAGAATATACAATGGGGAAAAGACAGCCTCTTCAATAAACGGTGTTGGGAAAACTGAACAGCTACATGGAAAAGAATCAAACTGGACTACTTTCTCACACGATATACAAAACTAAACTCAAAACAGATTAAACAGTTAAACATAAGACCTGAAACTGTAAAACTTCTAGAAGAAAACATAGGCAGCATGCTCTTTGTCATTTAGCCATATTTTTTTGGATGTCTTCTCAGTAAGGGAAACAAAAACAAAAAATAAATAAGTGGGACTGCATCAAACTAAAAAACTTTTGCACAGCAAAGGAAGCTATCAACAAAACAAAATGGCCACCTACTGATTGGGAGAAGGTATTTGTAAATTATATACTAGATAAGGGGTTAGTATCTAAAATATAGAAAGAACTCATACAACTCAATATAAAAAAAAAAAACCCGATTAAAAAATAGGCAGAGGACCTGAATAGACATTTTTCCAAAGAAGACCTACAGATGGCCAACAGGTACATTAAAAGATGCTCAACATCACTAATCATTAGGGAAATGCAAATCAAGACCACAATGAGATATCACCTCACACCTGTTACAATAGCTATTATCGGAAAGATAAGAAATAACAAGTTGTTGGCAAGGATGTGGGAAAAAAGGGAACTCTCATGCACTGTTGGTGGGAATGTAAATTGGTATAGCCCCTATGGAAAACAGCATGGAGGTTCCTTAAAAAATTGAAGATAGATATGATCCAGCAATTCCACTTCTGGATTTTTTTTTTTTTTTTGGCTGCACCATGTGGCTTCTGGGATCTTAGATCCTCTACCAGGGATTGAACCCAGGCCCTTGGCAGTGAACGTGAGGGGTCCTAACCACCGGACCGTTAGGGAATTCCCCTATTTGTATATTTTTCTAAAGAAAACAAAAACACTAATTTGAAAACACTATGTTCAGTGTAGCATTATCTACAAGAGCCAAGATATGGAAGCAACCTAAGTACCCATGAATAGACGAATGGATAAAGGTGTGATACAGACACACACACACACTGTGGAATATTACTCAGCCATAAAAAAGAATGAAATCTTGACATTTGCAACAATACAGATTGACCTAGAGGGTTTCATGCTAAGTGAAATAAATGACAGAGGAAGATGAATACCATATGATTTCACTTATATGTGGAATAAAAAACAAAATATAGAAATAGGCATAACAAAGCATAAACAGACTCATAGAGAACAAACTGGTGATTGTCAGAGGGGAGAGAGGTGGGGGGAATGAATGAAATATATAAGGGAGATTAAGAGGTACAAACTTCCAGTTATAAAATAAATAAATCACAGGGATGTAATGTACACCGTAGGGAACATAGTCAATAATATTGTAATAATTTTGCATGGTGACAGATGGTAAGTAGACTTACCATGGTGATAATTTTGTAATGTATAAAATACTGAATCACTTTATAAATTATGTTGTATACCTAAAACTAATATAATTGGTAAGTCAATTATAATTCAGTTTTAAAAAAAAGGTACAAACTTCCAGTTAAAAAATAAATGAGTCATGGGGATGAAATGTACAGTATGGTGAGTACAGTCAATAATATTGTAATAACTTTGTATGATGACAAATGGTAACTAGAAAAAAATTTTTAAAATATTTTTCCTTAAAAAGAATATGTACTTGTATAACATAAAAATAAAGAGCTGATCATAAGCACTGTTAATAGCATGGTTCTGAAATAATAGGCACTGTCAGTAGCATGGTCCATGAAAGCAAGGCTTTCCATTGAGAAAATGGGAGACGGTTTCTCTGTGCTCTAAGAAAGCCAAACATGAATCAAGCTAGAATCCAGGAAAGGAGCTACTCAGGCTGTTTCTTTCTAATCAAAGTGGGACCAGAGGCAAAAGATGTTTAGAGTCTTCTCAATCTTAGCAACTATGTGTATCCTTATTGTTTGGGGCATCTCCTTTTCTCTTAACCACATTTATCCATTTAAAGTCTTATTTGATTGTCAAATCACTAAATATTTTAAACTCCCCATTCTTGTATGGAAAGTTAGTGTGTGAGTAGACTGACTAACTGAACACTTGGTGTAAGAGCCAGGTGCCAGGGGGAATGAAGAGGGAATGGAGCAGAAGCTCCTCTTGTGTTTCTGTTCTTTCCTTATCATCCTAATGCCCCAAAGTGAAGTAGCTCAGCCTCCTTTCCTATCTGCATATAAATGCATGGACCTGAAGGGTAAATTATACCCCAGAACAAAATGTTTGTCTAATAAAAAAAAATAAAATTTGGGAGGAAAAAGAAGATAATGTGCAGAAACAAATAGAAGAAGAGCTTCATTTCTTCCCTCCTCCAAACAATTTTCTAAGTATGAAAGGCAATCCCACTTCTGCCTTGAAAGCAGAGGTCCTCAGATCTGAAGGAATGCTAGTCACACCACATCAGTAATAAGCCACACCTGTCCCAGGTTCTACTAAGAAATAATGCCAATTATCTCAAGGCTTACCACTCTATGAAGCCATTTTTCATGGCTGCCACTTTTAGCAGGGTATTAAAAGACTGTGCCCACTTACCTTAGGGTCAGAACAATCCCAGTAGATGTTAGGAAGCCAACCACCAACACACAACGAATGCTTGACACTTAGCTGAAAGCTGGGCAGCCACAGGGAAGGTGGTAAACTAAAGACACCAAGTCTGATTCTAGAGGAGAGATTCTCCCTTGCCCTCCAAAAGAAAAGAGAGCTAATCCTACCAGATATACAGCAGACTGTGTACTTCATAAAGAGGAAAACACAAATTTAAGATTCCAATTGTTGGAGAACATGGAGAAACATTTTGTTACTCCATCTCATTTTATTCTGGCATAAAGCTAGTGCTTGGGCACAGTAAGGGCATTTGACCCCAGTTTATAGAGATTTTATAACTTACTTGTCCAACCCAAGTACACCCTTTGTCACTACTCAAACTCTCATTGTCTTTTTACATAGTAGACAAATTTATTTACTCTATTTCAGACATTTTATTTTTCTTATTCTAACATTAGGCTCTGATAAGTACAAAAGGTTCACAAGTATAAAAACTTCTGTGTAACTCTGTGGTAGTTAAAAAACCCAAGAGAACAATTTTTTTTTTTTTTTTTTTTTTTTTGTGGTACGTGGGCCTCTCACTGTTGTGGCCTCTCCTGTTGCAGAGCACAGGCTCCGGACGTGCAGACTCAGCGGCCATGGCTCATGGGCCCAGCTGCTCCGCGGCATGTGGGATCTTCCCGGACCGGGGCACGAACCCATGTCCCCTGCATCGGCAGGCGGACTCTCAACCACTGTGCCACCAGGGAAGCCCCCAAAACAATTTTTTAAGTTGGATGATATTCATCTTAAATATCTGAGGGACAGTCTTCCTCAAGTACGGCTGTAAAAATGGTAAAAATGACTTCCTTGTGATTAAGTTAAAATTTTTGATGACTCTTTTCACTTGTTTCAGGAAATCTGTTTCTCAACATTTACTCTGGATGGATTCCTTACTTGTATTTTGCTCTAAAACCCAATTCCCTGTCTCTTCAGTGCTTCAATGACGACACCCTCATTTTCAGCCTGTGATACGCTGACCAAAGTAAGATTCTGACACCAGCTTCAGAAGCAAGAAAAGCCAGATTTAGATATATAGTTATTATCCTTTCCGATATTAAAAAAAAAAGGAATGCTGAAAAAGTGATGAATTTTTCATATTAGCATTAATTTATCTTCTTGCAAGGATTTAATTTTCATACACTGCATACATTTAATGAGCTTTTTTATTTTTTCAAAATATTAAAAAAATTTTTTTGTATGAAAAGATTAATTCTTCCTATCCCTAGGGTACTGAGTGAATAAAAATGACGTCCTGGAACAGGGGAAGTCCGAGTTTATCTTTGTTTTCTTACCTAATAACCTGTTGGACACAGAGAACTGAGATCTCCAAGGACTTTGTTCAATAGCTCTAGGTATGGCTGAGATTAAAAAAACAAAAACAAAAACCTCATTTTATTTAATCATAGGTAATACAAATATTGCCAGGATGTTGTAGACATGAAGACCAAACACTGGGAAGCCAAATCAGAAGCTAACTCACAGCTTAGACTTTTTTTTCCTCTGCTTAATGAGAAATAAATTATCATTGCCATCATCCTCCAAACAGCTCTCCTTTTTCTTATGCCTGACCCTCCTGCCCTCTCTGGGCAGCCTGTCTTCTCTTGGCTTGTGGTAATGCAACGAGTGGTGAAAGGGCTTGTGAGGCTTCTGGGTTTTGATAGTGCCAGGAGAAGAGTGGACTCTGGGGCCCCTGGGGTAGTCCTCATCCACTTCATGACACTTGTCAGCCTTCCTGTGCTTCTCACGCTCTCTGCTGGTCCTGTTCATGGCTTCTTTTTGGGTTTCTTTCTTTTCTTGAGGCCACGTGTTACTTCTCCATGAGGCATGGCTCTTCCTCATATCACGGTGGGGCCTCTTATCTGCTGCTTCCATATGAGGCCTCTTGAACTGCCTTGGAAAGTCCCCATTCTTCTGAAGTTCTGGAAAACATAAAGTATTTCTGCATATTCAGCAACTCCATGCAGAGCTTTCATTGGTCTGTAAATAACTTAGCAGAGAGGGAAGCCAGACATTTAAATGCATTAATGATATGACATTCTAAAGAGCCCTTACTAAGGTAAAAAAATCACTCACTAAAAACTCAATGGTTGTAGTTCTATATTTCTAAACATGGAAAACATCCAGAAATCCAATGATACTTATTTTGTTCAATACAGTTTAACTAGGTTCAACAAGGGAGACAGGGACCAGTGAGAGCAGTAATCATGTCAGCTTTGTGAAAAGTCACGTGTGACCAATTCAAGTTCCTGCAGTGATAAAGAGACAGCCCTTGATGATAAGGTGAAGCAAGATGTATAATGTGGCCTTTTGACAGTTTCATATGACATTTCAATTACACTCTGAAGATAAAGTCTGGCCACAGTACTTATAGGTGGATGCCATACTGGACAGGAGATTATTCCTCCAGATTATTCCTCCAGAGTAGAGATCACTGGCTTAGAGACTGAGTGTGCACATGTGCACACACTTGTGTATCTAAGAGGTTTAAGTGCCAGATTTGATGTTATATTTTATCAGGATTTGGCACTCTTACTGTAAGCGTCTGATGGTAGTGATTCTGATGGGATAAGTGGGAGATGAGGTTACAGTGAGGGATGAAAACTAAGGTCAACAGAACCTTGAAAGATTAAAGAAGTCACCAATAAAAAAATGGGACAGAGTGAGAAGTAGTATACTTAGGGCACAAAACTGAATTCTAGAATATAGAGCAAAAGTAAGTATCCATAATTACTTATAGACTTCAGTATAAAATATAAAGTCCAATATAGTGAGTCTCAAAGTGGATCTGTGCCACAGAGTTGCTGATATAACTAATTAAAAAGGAGAACAAAGGATATTTCCCTGATTATAAAAGTTATAAATGCTCATTAAAGAAAAGTTGGGAAATACAGGAAAGTACAGAGAAAATAACAGAGAAAGCATCCACAACCCTTTAATCCAGAGATGCCATTTTGGTGCATTTCTTTGTAATCTTTTAAAAATTTACTTGTCTAATCATTATCTTCTTGTACTATAATTTCTCTACATAGAGAGATAAAATATGCAGAAGTTGAGAGGTAATTCCTCTACTTTCCTCCAAAATTACTATCTTCGTTTTGAAAGGACCTGAACTCAGAGAGAGTCTGGAAGAGAATAATGAAAAGGCCAAGGGTCAACAATGTATGAGTTAACTTGAAAAATATAGAACTATTTGGTCCTGAAAGCAAAAAAAGTAACTTTGTAAACCACTGTGAAGCATACGGCAAGAAAGAAGAGTGGCAGAGAAAATAAGCCTAAATTATAAAATAATTTGGTGAGAAAGAACATTATGTTAGCAACAGCAAATAAAGAAATGGAGGGTGGCTGTGGATCTGGAGCTCTGTTCATAATGATGGCCAACAAAAAATGACTTCTTTGGGGAAGCTCCAGGAATCACCTAGCAGGGCAAGCTTTTCTTTGCTTGAAAAAGACTAGAGATATAAAGAGGGAGAACATAATTATTTGTCTAAAAGAAAAATCTCAAAGGAAGCTTTAAAAACTCTGCATGCATAAATGGATATAAGTATTTTCTGGACATTTTCTAAAATGATCATTATGTGAGAAAAATGTTCACGGTGAATAGATTAAAACACAGGATTTTGGAAGTGGGTGCTTGATTTCTGGAGATCAAGAAAGTTCCAGTTTCGGGCTTCCCTGGTGGCGCAGTGGTTAAGAATCCACTTGCCAATGCAGGGGACACGGGTTCGAGCCCTGGGCTGGGAAGATCTCACATGCCGTGGAGCAACTAAGCCCGTGCACCACAACTACTGAACCTGCACTCTAGACCCCATGAGCCACAACTACTGAAGCCTGCATGCCTAGAGCCTAAGCTCTGCAACAGGAGAAGCCACTGCAATGAGAAGCCCGCGCACCACAACAAAGAGTAGCCCCCACTCGCCGCAACTAGAGAAAGCCCACGTGCAGCAACGAAGACCCAACACAGCCAAAAATAAATAAATTAAATAAATAAATTTTTAAAAAAGAAAAGAAAAAAAGAAAGTTCCAGTTTCTATAGTAACTATTAAAAACATTTTCTGTCCTAACCAAAGGCCCACAAAGCAGTTTGCAAAGACAGTGCAAAAAAAGAAATTAAGGAACTATTGCAAAGGTGATTTAGTAAGAAATCTAGTAACATACCTTTCACTTTTCGTTTTATTCTCTGATCTCTCTCCCGGATTTCGTATTTGTCATCATAGTAGTAGATGAATGGAGATGTTGGAAAGGTCTGGCTAAACATTCGTCTTTCTGTACATTCCTGCAAATTGTATTTGAAATTATGATGTCACAAGGTCACACTGTTCAGACAACTTTTTTTGTAAGACTATGGACCACTGTAATTAGTGACGAGCCCCCATTGCTGATACTCACACTGTGGCTGCAGGATGTGGTCTTGCTGGGACACTGGGAGGATCAGCCAAACACCCGATCGTGCTTACATGCTAGTCTTTCAGGCTTGGATTTTCTTCCTTTATTTCTTTACCTACAAAACCCTTCTTATCTTCTTTAAATCTTCCCTGCCAACCCTCTCCCCCAGCAATGCCTTGTTCCTCTGTTGCAGGGTTTATTTTATTTAAAATTATGTTTTATCAGCTCTTTGCTTGTCTGTCTCTTCTAACAGCCTTCCATCAAGGGTTTCTCCTTTTCTTCTTCTCTTCACATTTACACCCTCAATGTGGGGGTAAATTCTTAGCCCTTTACTCCTTTTCATCCACACAAGTAGTTTTTTGCAAGCTTATTTTAAGCCAACACTCACTGCTCACAAGGGCAGTGATTCTTATGGTGGGGAGCCGGGTGGTGGTGGGTTGTGCCTAGCTTGAAAATGTTCCTAGGTAATTCTGAAGGAAACCTCTCTTCTCTTTGCTCCCCCTACTCAAGAAGAGATCACTCCTCTCACTCACCCCAGGACAGCTCCCTACTCTCCTGACTCTGGCCTTCTGGTAGCTGCTACTTTCCAAATCCACATCCTTGGCCTGACCCACGTCCCATGTAGTAGGCTTTGTTTATCCTGGTCTGTGACACATATCCATTCAGCTTGTCTCAAACCAAATAATGTCTTTCATTTAAAAGAGGCTTCATTTTGGAACTTTCCGCTTCTGTCTTCTGCCATCTTGCCTAAAATTTATTATAAACGTTCAGTGCTTCTTAGCTAGGTACTGAAGAAAATTAAACTACAAGTATCCCCTGCTTTTAAAAAGTTTGCTTTATACTGCTTCACTTTTATGAAAGACCTGTTTTCACTAGCAGAAAGAAATATGAAGAGGATTTTCACCTTTACAAGAAAAGGTGAAAAGTGAAAATAGTGTTTAGCATTTGTTTTGCAGCAACCATATAGAGACAGTGAGCACCCGGAGCAGTGAGAGTGGCACCACCAAGCTCCTCCCCCAGGAACTACACTCAGCATTTCGGCATCAAGCCACCATAGCTTTGAACTGTGTCTGTGAGCATCTGTGCTTTATCTCCATTTATTTTTTGCATTCGTTAGAAAGATGTGTTGTAAGGTAACTGCTGCTTTGCTTTACAGCTACTTTGGCTTAGGAAAGGTTTCACAGGAACGCTCTACTTTCAGATAATGGGGAAAATCTGTACCTCTTAGGAAGAAAGTATGTGAAATATCTGCATAGAATTCAGCTGATTTATCATAACTTTGTCATTATATACTCAACTTGTAATTCTTTTTTTTTCTTAACATCTTTATTGGAATATAATTGCTTTATAATGGTGTGTTAGTTTCTGCTTTATATCAAAGTGTATCAGCTATACATATACATACATCCCCATAACCCCTCCCTCTTGTATCTCCCCCTCACCCTCCCTATCCCACCCCTCTAGGTGGTCACAAAGCACCGAGCTGATCTCGCTGTGCTATGCGGCTGCTTCCCACTAGCTATCGATTTTACATTTGGTAGTGTATATATGTCCATGCCACTCTCTCACTTCATCCCAGCTTACCATTCCCCCTCCCCGTGTCAAGTCCATTCTCTACGTCTGCGTCTTTATTCCTGTCCTGCCCCTAGGTTCTTCAGAACCATTTTTTTTTTTTTTAGATTCCACGTATATGTGTTAGCATACACTATTTGTTTTTCTCTTTCTGACTTACTTCACTCTGTATGACAGACTGTAGGTCCATCCACCTCACTACAAATAACTCAATTTCGTTTCTTTTTATGGCTGAGTAATATTCCATTGTATATATGTACATCTTCTTTATCCATTCATCTGTCGATGGACACTTAGGTTGCTTCCATGTCCTGGCTATTGTAAATAGAGCTGCAATGAACATTGTGGTACATGACTCTTTTTGAATTATGGTTTTCTCAGGGTATATGCCTAGTAGTGGGATTGCTGGGTCATATGGTAGTTCTATTTGTAGGTTTTTAAGGAACCTCCATACTGTTTTCCATAGTGGCTGTATCCATTTACATTTCCACCAACAGAGCAAGAGGTCAACTTGTAATTCTAAGATACTTGACCAAACTGGCCACCATACACTTAGAAACATAATTTGTAGATTTTAAAAACTAGGAATCATTCTAAATATACACTAAGTATAGAAAATGAAGTAATGGAAATCTGTACCTAACCATTTAGCTTTATCAAATCAACATTTACCCTTAATTTAGTTGTTTCCCCCTAAGCATTAACGATATAATGAGATCCTCCGTCTAACTCTCCTTCCCACTTCTCATTCATCTCCTTCCCTTTCCAGAAGCTGCCATGGTCTTAAAGTTGGTCCCTGCCATTCTCATGTTTTAATACTCTTACTATTAATAAATATTCCAATAAACAATAGTATAACTTTGAAGTGTTCAGATTTCACAAAAATGGTAACATTCTGTAGATATTTTGAAGTATTTTTAGGTTATAATAGTTTCACAGACTAAGGTGAGTGGTGTTCTTTGGATTATCTATCTGAATAGATAAGGTTTGGTAACACTTGACTACAAACCTACCTGGGACTGGTATATTTTGGTGGGGAGAATTCTGATTATTAATTCAGTTTCTTTAGTGGTACTGGTTCATCTAAGTTTGTTCTTCAATCATTTTGATTAATTTATATTTTTGCAGAGAATTATTTATTTTAGTTGCATTTTCAGATTTAACATTGAACTTTATTTTTTGTTTGTTTTTTGGCCATGCAGCATGCAGTATCTTAGTTCCCCCACCAGGGATCAAACCTGTGCCCCCTGCAGTAGAAGCACAGAGTTTTAACCACTGGACAGCCAGGGAAGTCCCTAACATTGAACTTTATGAAGTTTGTACAGTATTCTTTAAGTAAAAAATTATACTGTATTTTAAGCTATTTACACTTTTTCACTCATTGTTTATTTGTATCTTTTCCTTTTCTTTGAGCAGTTTTTCCAGAAGTCTCTTTTCTTTTGAAAAGAAAATGTTTTCAAAGAACCAGCTTTTGGTTTTGATGATGCTATTAATCATGTTTTCTATTTCAGTAATTTTGGTTCTTATCTTTATAATTTCCTCCTTCCAACTATCTTCAGATTTAACCTGTTGTTGAGTTTCTGGATCTTTTTGGGCTTTTTTGGGTGTTGAAAGTTATAAGGCAAACCTATAGGGTAACATAAAGAATTGCTTTTATAAATCACTATCCATGGTGGCACCAAGTTTCCAGAAGAAATGATACCCATAAAAGATCTAGGGGCTTCCCTGGTGGCGCAGTGGCTGAGAGTCCGCCTGCTGGTGCAGGGGACACAGGTTCGTGCCCCGGTCCGGGAAGATCCCACATGCCGTGGAACGGCTGGGCCCGTGAGCCATGGCTGCTGAACCTGCGCGTCCGGAGCCTGTGCTCCGCAACAGGAGAGGCCACAACATGAGAGGCCTGCGTATCGCAAAAAAAAAAAAAAAAAAAAAAAAAAGATTTGGGTCGAAGATTCTACTATGGTTTGAATGTTTGTGTATCCCCCCACCCAATTCATGTGTTGAAATCTAAACCCCAAGGTGATGGTATTAGGAGGTGGACCCTTTGGGAGGTGATTAGATCACAAGGGTGGAACTCTTGTAAAAGAGACCCCACAGAGCTCTCTAGCCTCTTCCACCATGTGAGGACACAGCAAGAAAGTGCCATCTATGAGGAAGTGGCCCTCACAAGACACTGATTCTGCACCATGGTTGTGGTGAGAAATAAATTCCTGTTGTTTGTAAGCCACTCAGTCTCTGGTAGTTTGTTTATAGCAGCCTGAAGAGACTAAGACAGATTCTATAGAATATTAAGAGCAAATTACAATTACAAAAAGGTACTAGAGCTCTTGATACATTCCCAGCGCCCCACTCATCCTGGAGTAGTCTCTTTACATGGTAAGTACTGTTTCCTATTGCAGTTTGCCTCATATGGAGCTGCTTATGATTGTCCCTGCCTCCCCAGTTACAGTGAGTGGAATTAGGGAAGGGCGATGCCACATTCCCCTTAGAGTGTCTTTCACATGAAGAAGCTATTTATTAACATCTATAGAGCTGAAGTTCTGAAACTGAAGGGGAGGGGCCCGCAGACAGCTGTAACTACCTGCCCAGTCTCCTATTTGGATCCTATACAGTCTAGACTGATGTGGCTCTACAGAGCTATACAGTAGTATAAACACTTTCCAAAGCTAAATGTAAATTATATTTTGATTATCCACATCGCTGGTCCCCTCCATTAGCACAGACAATTGATAGTTGGCTATATAATTTATCTACTATTCTGGATTAGCCACACCACTGATCTTCTTCATTAGTGTGGATAATCTAGAGTTCTTCATCTATGGCAGCAATGAGGCTGCCAAATTTGCTTTATGGTAAATTAAAAATTATCTAAATCTAGATTTCAGGGATAAGTTCCAAATGCTTTTAATATATTTCCTATCTACATTAACAGGAGTGACTAGTAAGCAGTATGTGTCCAACTCTAACTGTTTTTCCTTAATTGAACAAACATAAATGCTAAAATTATACCCTTTTGCTTTAAAGAGGTAAGCAAGCATAAATTGTACATCTGTGTGATTCGTGTGGCAGTGGACTGCTTATGTGAATATGTTCGCTAAACAACATCTGAGTTTTGGCAACAAGGAGGAATACACAGAGCAGTAAAAGATCTAGAGATGATAATTTTGCAAAAACAAGGTATTCTCAAACTAGCTTTTCAGTGTGATTTCTATAGAAGTGAGGTAATTATACTGCAAGGTCCCTCCGTCTGTATCCCCATACTATGGATCTGATCACATTGGAAATACCAAATCAGTGCTGAGAGCTCTCCCTGTACAAATTCTTTGCTTTGGAAATAAAGAAACTGGAGACCAGGGAGAAAAAGCGGGTTGTTTTAAGTCACATGGTTAAGTCAGTAGTAGAGCAAAAATTAAAACTGAGGATCAGAGCTCCATCCTCTCTTTCATATTCTATCCCTTCACTCCACGGTCCTGCTGTCCCAATGTGGAAGAAAAACTCCATCTGTTGATGGACTCTGTCCCACACTTTTTCTTCTCCAGACTTTTTGTCTCTCCCCGTATCGTACAGCTCTGTCCCCAAGGTCTGCACTGGTGAAGTGCCATGGTCAGAACTCAACACGTGGCCTGCAATACCGTTCCATCCTACTGCTCACACCTCTATCCATTTTGTAGACTCCCTACCTCTGTGTGCTTTCCACCTCCTGTCATCAGATCTGACTTGATATTAGTATATTTTGGTTTCTAGGCTATTAGAAGCCTATCTGGAGACTGGGAGTGTATTTCTCCATAGAAATTTTCTACTTCTTGTGCCACTGCCTTTCCTCCTCTGTCTCAAGATTCCCAGAACATATGGGCTGTGAGTCTATTCTGATTGCATCCTGTCTCTGGGATGAACTGTTGCTGTTTCATGCTTAATGAGATAACTGGCTAGGAGATTCACTCCCACCTCAGAGCAGCAAGTTTCTGCTTTGACACCTCAGTATCTAGAACACACACAGTTTGGCCCTTTCAGTTAGGGTTAGGAAATATGCAGGTTGGATAGGGAATTGGGGCATTTGTGGGGTAGGCAGGATGGCTGATGATGCAGCACCTCTGTCTTTCCACTAGCGAGTGTCAGGGTTTGCATGTGAGTGGTAAAGATTTAACTGAACACAGTACAGGGGAAAACCAGAGACACTGGAGAACTATATAGAAAATCTAAAAATCACGATTTGGCTGGGTCAAAGTACTAGTAATCCTAAGAACTCGTGAGAACTGTAACCATTCTATTGACTACTATTATTTGTCTGAATGATTCTATGAGCTGTATTTGTTTTAGACTAACATGCATGTAAACTTAAAACATTTAGAAGAATGTGCTCTGACAGATCTGTTACTCTGGTAGGGACAGAAGTAAATCAGTTGAAAATATATTAAGTCTTACTTCAAGATATTAGTTTACAAAAGAAATGTGTTCAGAATTACTCGGGCTCATCTTTCAGCAACCACTCCTGAACAACAGAACGCTTTATGCCCAAATTCCACTTAAACTTACATGTCCATAATGGCCTTCTTGCCCGCAGTTGTAGCAATACACTAAGGCTGATTGTCCAGAAGGGGTCTTTGGCTTTTTGGGTGGTCCAGGTTTGGTCTGCAACATGAATATTTGTGAAGATTTAGTGAATGTCAGAAGAAAATTAAAACCTCATTCTTTCCAAAAGAACTTTAAAAAATATATATCCTCAAGGTTTTTATTTATTTATTTTTGGCTGCATTGGGTCTTCGTTGCTGTGCACGGTCTTTTCTCTAGTTGTGGCGAGCGGGGGCCACTCCTCGTTGCGGTGCGGGGGGGTCTCTCCTGTTGCAGAGCACGGGCTCTAGGCGCGTGGGCTTCAGTAGTTGTGGTGTGCGGGCTTCAGTAGTTGTGGCTCGCAGGCTCTAGAGCACAGGCTCAAGTATCTGTGGCGCACAGGCTTTGTTGCTCTGCGGCATGTGGGATCTTCCCGGACCAGGGCTCGAACACGTGTCCCTTGCCTTGGCAGGTGGATTCTTAACCACTGTGCCACCAGGGAAGTCCCAGGAGGCAGTATTTCTAAGGAATCACTTACCTAACAAAAGTTCTTGGGACTTCCCTGGTAGCGCAGTGGGTAAGAATCCGCCTGCTAAGGCAAGGGACACGGATTCGAGCCCTGATCCGGGAAGATCCCACATGCCACAGAGCAACTAAGCCTGTGTGTCACAGATACTTGAGCCTGCGCTCTAGAGCCCGCAGGCCACAACTGAGCCCACATGCCACAACTACTGAAGCCCATGTGCCCTAGAGCCCGTGTGCCACAACTACTGAGCCCATGTGCCACAACTACTGAAGCTCATGTGCTCTAGGGCCCACGTGCTGCAACTACTGAGCCCGCGCACCTAGAGCCCGTGTTCTGCAACAAGAGAAGCCACCGCAATGAGAAACCCGTGCACTGCAACAAAGAGTACCCCTGCTCGCCACAACTAGAGAAAGCCTGCGTGCAGGAACAAAGACCCAATGCAGCCAAAAAAAAAATAATAATAAATAAATAAATAAATAAAATTAAAAGAAGAAAAGAAATACTGCCTCCTACAGTTTAGTGTGGAGACCCCATATTCAGATGGTTCTGTGTATTGAAGTGTGTAACATAACAATTCTTTTATTCTTAACATCAATGTGTGCTTTCCTCACCTTCCTCACTCCTCATTCCATTCCGCATTGTGCCCAATACTGTGTTACGTATTAGGTATCTCAGAGAATAAAAGCCCAGTAGAACATGACAGACATAAAAATAGATAACGACAACAATGTAAGCACAGTGATAGAAGCGTGTACAAGGTATTAATGGAGTGAAAAGGAGGACCCATCATTGGATGGGTAACGAACTCAGGTAAAGCTTCCCTTGAAATATAAAAAATTTAAATTTACTCTAAAAGAATTAGATGTAAATTTGTAATTTTGTACAAATTTCCGTTTGTAAATCAAATGGAAAATTTTAGGTAGAGGGTAAAGAGAAATTAGGATGCTTTTCAGGTTTCTAACTTGGGTAAACTGGTGAGCAGTAGTGTCAACAACTGATTCAGAAAAGGTAGGAAAAGAAGGCAGAGTCAATTTAGAGGGAAAGATGATGAAGTCTTTTTTGGATGTTGAGTATCTAGGTGGAGACAGATGTCCACCAGGCAGTTATCTATGTAAGATAAAGCTTAGAAAACACATCTGTGCTGAAGATTAGATCTGAAAGCTGCATTAATAGTGGAGGCTGAAATGACCAGAGTGGACAGTATCGCCATAGCCAGATGAGCAGCAGTGAGCTAAAGATGGAACCCTGGGAACAACAACACACGAGGGGCAGGCAGAAAAGCCTGTGAAAGAGACAGAGAAGGAGAGGTTAAAGAACGCAGAGCCACAGAGAATAGTCATAGACCTTAGAGTAGTTTCAAGATGGATGAACTGATCTACGATGTCAAATACAGCAGAGAAGCCTAGTGAGATTAGGGCTGGCAAACACCCTTAGATTTCGCACTGTTCATGGATAACTTTATTGTGAGAATTCTGGAATCAGTAAGAAGGTAGAAAGAGTAGAAAGCAATAGGTTGAAGAGTGAAGGAGATGCATTCAAAGGTGGTAGAACTATAAAGAAGAGGAAGGAAGTGATTACCCACAAAAGCCAGAACAGTTGTTACTTCCTATGGGGAGAGAATAGAGCACAGAGGGTCTCAGGGTA
Organism: Delphinus delphis; assembly: GCF_949987515.2. Lineage (NCBI taxonomy): Eukaryota > Metazoa > Chordata > Mammalia > Artiodactyla > Delphinidae > Delphinus > Delphinus delphis. Next base: position 35,432,985 of record NC_082688.1, read on the forward strand.
GCTGCAATTTTCTATTTTCGAACACAGTGGTGTCATATAACTTAAGTGTGTTATATAACTAATTTATTAAATTGTACACATATGTCTGATGCACTTTTCACTATGTATATTACATTTCATAACAAGAAATGTTTAAAAAATGAATGGAAGTTGAAGAAAAGTAGACAGTAGGTATATATTATTTTAAGAAGCATGAGTAAGAAGGGGCAAAATAAGATCAGTCAGTACCTAGGAGGAGGATTTGGTGGAGTTTGTTATTAGAATGGGAGAGACCTGAACATGTGAGAAAGCTAATAGAGGTGGAGAAGTTGAAAACACAGAGAAAGGATGGATAGAGCAAAACTCCTGACGTGGCACGGGCTTTAAACAGGAGGAGAAAAAACTAATTCCCCCCATATTTTTTGGAGATTGAAAGGATGAGAATAAACTTGGATAAGTTTATTTCTTATATTCTTTATTGGGTGTCTACAAAGAGGGCCAACTAACTGGTCTGTCAGCTGATTTTGTTGTTATTTAATGTGGCGAATAGGTGGTTTGTGGGATGTTTTATTTTCTCAATACAGGAAAATAATCTGTAGGTTATAAAAATAACCTTCTTCAAACAACTTTACTTTTAGCTCCATTTCCTAAATTGAAAAACGAGGATGACAATAACCTGTGAGATGTTTTCTAATGAAAATACAAAATGGAATTTACAATCTCAGCTATTACCAATTGGGATATAATCAAAAACACAGTCAGGGACTTCCCTGGCGGTCCAGTGGTTAAGACTTCGCCTTCTAATGCAGGGGATGCAGGTTCGATCCCTGGTCAGGGAGCTAAGATCCCACATGCCTTCGGGCCAAAAAACCAAAACATTAAACAGAAGCAATATTGTAACAAATTCAATAAAGACATTAAAAATGGTCCGCACATCAAAGAAAAAAAAACAAAAAACAAGCAAACAAAAAACACAGTCAACAAATGTTTTATATCCTCTAATAAAAAACGTGGGTCACGAATTAAGACTAGCTAAAAGCCATTAAATACAGTTTTTTAAAAAATTAATTAATCTATTTATTTTTGGCTGCATTGCGTCTTCATTGCTGTGCACGGGCTTTTTCTAGTTGCGGTGAGCAGGGGCTACTCTTCATTGTGGTGTGCGGGCTTCTCATTGCGGTGGCTTCTCTTGTTGCAGAGCACAGGCTCTAGGTGCACGGCCTTCAGTAGTTGTGGCACGCGGGCTTCAGTAGTTGTGGTGCACGGGTTTAGTTGCTCCCCAGCATGTGGGATCTTCCCAGAACAGGTTCAAACCCGTGTTCCCTGCACTGGCTAGCAGATTCTTAACCACTGTGCCACCAGGGAAGTCCCTTAAATACAATTTTAACTGGTATGCACATAAGCATGTGAACTCATGCAGCGGTTTACAAATTTGTTCAGGTAGTAGAGCACCGGGAAGACATGAAATTACTATGCAGAAATAATTTTTCCATCTAAAAGATAACTATGTTATTTGATGTGATACAAAACTGCAACCATGAGTATATGTGGTTTAAGAGAAAGAAATAAAACCAAAAGAGGGGGTACCATGGATGTGAAGGTAGAACAGATAATGTTTCAAGGAAGAAGTTGTCAAAAGCTACTGGTGAATCAAGTACAACGAAGACTACAAAATCCATTGGACTTAACAGCCAGGAAGTTGTTGGCAACTGGAAACTGGTGTGAGCAGTTTCATTTGAGAGGCAGAGGCACAAGCCAGATTGTAAGGGGTTTATTGCAAGTAGAAAGATGCTAAAGAACAGAACACAGATGACTTTTTCAAGAAACCACACTGTGGGGCTTCCCTGGTGGCGCAATGGTTGAGAGTCCGCCTGCCGATGCAGGGGACACGGGTTCGTACCCCGGACTGGGAAGATCCCACATACCGCGGAGCGGCTAGGCCCGTGAGCCATGGCCGCTGGGCCTGCGCTCCGCAACGGGAGAGGCCACAACAGTGAGAGGCCCACATACAGCAAAAAAAAAAAAAAAAAAAAGAAACCACACCGTGTATGGGAGAAAGGAAGGGGAGAAGTAGAGCAAAATGTAAGTCCAAGGATGCCTCCATTAGTGACATTTACCAGAGTGCTGGGCACATGGCATGAGCATCTATATACATTCTTTCATTAATCTATTCAAAAAATAATTATTGAGTACCTAATACATGCCAGATACTGTTCTAAGATCAGCTAATTGAGAAGTGAGCAAGACAAAAATCATTGCTCACATCTCCAGTGGTGGAAGACAGATGAACAAAACCAACCACACACACACACACACACACACACACACACACACACACACACACGGACAGTATCAGATAGTAATAAATGGTATGAAGGCAATTAAAACAGTTATGTAAATGAGTCATTGGTGGTGACTCAGATTGACTTTGGGGGAAACTCTCACTGGGAAGGTCATTTCTTATAACAAAAAACCCCCAAGTATGTGACCACTGGGGAAACAGCATTCTGGGCATAAGGCATGGGGAACAGGTAGTGCAAAGCCCTGAGGTGAGCATAAGCTTGCTATATTTGAGTATCTGAAAAATATCTATAACTTGGAAGTGTAGTAGGTGAAGGAAGACCAGGAGAAAAGGAGGTTCTAAAGGTGAAGAGGGGCCAGATCATAAATAAGGGTGAAGAGCGCTGGATTTACTTCATGTGGCATGGGAAGCTAGTGTGAAGCTAACGGTATGGGCTCAACAACTAACTGGCAACTGTTAGCAGAGAGTATAACCAATGAAAGAATAATCCACCCCCCCCCCCCGATTATACACATTGTCTGAAAAACTTACCTATGTTTAAAAGTTTCTCTACTTATGTTTGTGCAAATACATGACAATTTATCTCTGAGCCCAGAATTCTAGATTGATTCATGAGAAGGAAAATACGTTCACTTATGTTTAGTCCACGGAATAAGAGTTCCATTGGTTCAAATCTTACACAAAAGGACAAGATGAATCAGGAAGTAATTATGAGGGGAGCTGATGAGAACTAAATTAGCAGGGATATCCAGACATTGGAATGGATACAGGTAGGGACTTCCTCACAGGAGGGGCCACCTGTACCCCTACGGGTGCTTCTGGCTTCTCCTTGGGAGCGCAGAACACAAGGATAGTCACACTACTACACAACTCTTCAGTGGTTCATTCCTATCACCTCCTCTCAGAGTAAAGGCCACAGTGCTCCTGATCCTCCTTTCCCTATTTCACCCTCTAGAATACTAAACTGGTTATTTATTATGTTTATCGTCTGCTTCCCCATTTCTAGAATGCGAGGTGCATGAGGGGAGGGATCTTCATCTAGTCCACTATGCATCCCTATGCCCCAAATCTAGAGGAAGTGTGCAAACTATGGCTGGCAGGTCAAATCCAGCCTCCTGCCCGTTTTGTATGGCCTATAAGGTAAGAATGATCTTAACATTTTAAAATGGCTTAAAAATTTTAAAAAAGAATGTTTTGTAATATGTGAAAATTATATACAATTCAAAATTCAGTGTCCATAAATTACTGGAACACAGCCAGGCTGCTTTTCATGCTACAGGGATCAAGTTATGACAGAGACCATTGACTGGCCTGCCAAGCTAAAATATTTACTGTCTGGCTCTTTACAAAAAAAGTTTGCCAACACCTGACCTAGAGCATAGTAAGTGCTCAATAAATAGGTGGTGAATGAGTAGATGTTACAGCCTCTAAAATTTTAGAGTGAAAATGAATTATGCAGCCAATAAAAGTATTTAAAGTAGATATGAATACTGAAAATCTCTGCTACTGATTGAGGATACAGAGCAAAAGCTTTATAGAATTTCTCTGAATTTAATTATTTTATTGCTTAAGTTTGAGGAAATTACAAGTAGTACTAAATGCTGTTCCATCTGTCTGTAGCACTCTTCTCCCAGGTAAATATGGTAAGCTCCTTCACTTCCTTCAAGTCTTGGCTCAAATGTCATTTTCTTAGTAAGGCCCTCCTAACCACCCTATTTAACGTTGCTAGCTCCTTCCAATTGGTGTTCCCTACGCTGCTTCACTACCCTCCCTCTCTTCCTTTTTTAAAACTCCATGGCACTTACTACATCTGACATACTGTATATTTTACTTGTTTGTTTTGTCTATCCCCCAACATGAATGGATTCTGTTTTTTTGTTCAGTGCTGTACCCCAGGTTCCTACAACAGGCCTAGGCCTATAGTAGGAGTTCAGCAAATATTAATGAATGAATAATCAGGTAATGCATATATAAAGTACACGGCCCATAGTAAGCATCCAATACATTTTAGTTATTGTTAATAATTTGGATACTTTGGGAAATTATATCAATTTTTATGTCATTAAGGGACAATGTATAAAATTATGCTTTGATATATTAAAAAGGCTGAATAAATTAATACAGCTTCCTAAGCATCTCTCATACTTTACCTTGAGAATTAGCTATGTACTCTGGCAGAACCAGGAAGGAATTAGTAATACAAAGAGAATAGGAATCAGTCTTATAGTACCAGTAATAGAGACATCCTTCTTAACCAAGATTTTGAAAGCATGTTTCATGTTGATACTTATTTTATCTTGAAAGAAATCTCATTCAAAAAGCTTCATATTTAGCCCCACTGTTCATTTATGCCCCTGGATGAAGTGCAAACATTTGGATGTTCATTCATCTGAATAATATCACTAGTTAAAAACTTCCATTATTACTAATAAAAATAGCAACAGTATTTATATTGTGCTATGGAAATTTAAACTGTTTCACAATAATTAATTAGTAAATGACATAACAAACACTATCTACATACTCTCATTTTAATAAACTATCATGTACTAGGATTTAATAGGAATGAAATCAGCCTAGATCTTACCTAATTAGAGAACATTTCTGTATTAGAAAATACAGTAGTGAAAACTCAATAATTATTTCCAGTGGACAAGTTTTCATACTATGATCTAACAAAAATCCTACAGCTACTTAAAGTGTTAGAAATATAAATTTGTGACTCAATATTTCTGCCTTGGAGCGTGTCTTTATTTTTAATTAACAGTAAAGGTCCAATTTAAAGCAGAATGTGTCAACTGATTAGCTCTAAGTTCAAGATTCTGTCATACATGTCTGTACTGCAGACAAAAAGTTAAATGCAAGGGAATGAATGTAGTTTTTAGAACTTTTTTTAAAGTTAAAAGATTTATCTAAAGACTTTGACCCAATGGATAACCAAATGAACTATTTATGAAAGCAGATCTTTTTCTTTTCTTTTTTTTTTTGTTACAGACATTTAAATAATCTATATTTGTAGGGTGATATCTTAGAGATTACTTTACTATCAATATATAGAAGTAATAACCTGGTAGATAGCGTTACCTATGAAAGGTCCATCCCATCTGCTATTCTTGCTGAAAGCTTTTCATGCACCAGTAAACTCAGTAAATATCAGAAGATAAAGCATAAGCCTACCATGCCACGGATTTACTCCTAATGTCTCCTCAAAGTGCAGCCCGATGCAACGATTACAAATGATTTTCTTCTAATGTCATTTTACATAACCCTTTTTTCTGCATGAGTAGTTAGTGCGGAATGAATGAATGAATGCCATTAAAACAGTTAATCATTATCTAGGACACTGGCCTTACTCCCTTCACTACTAGGAATCTCCATGACAAAGGCCAAGAGATCAAAACGCCAGAGCTGCCTCAGTGTCCTATTTCTAACAGTAATTTTTTATGCAAATGACCTGTTGGGCATCTCTCTCTGTGACCTTGAGCTGCCCTTATCTAAACTGACTTTGATCCAATGAGGGCTTGTATCTAGTTGAAGCTCATTACTATATACGATCTGCAATCAACTGCACTAACTAAAGGGAATTTTCTACTCTTGTGAATGCAAAACAGACTTATTTTTAAAATCATGCATATGCTTAAAGACTAGACTATGTTTTTTATTAATCTAATTTGTTATATGAGTATATATTAAAAAGCAAATATATTAAGTACTTGAAGTAAGTGTATTAATGACCAAATGTAACATTGATAAAGCACCGAGCTTAGCTCCAGTCCTTCTGAACATTTGTATATCAATGTTTGTATATACACCTCTCAAATCAATTATGTCACATTTGTATATACACCTCTCAAATCAATTATGCTTTTCATGTTTGAAAACTACCTTACTCTTTCAAAAATATTTCTAATTTCTTCTTTTAATAAACTCACTAACAGCACAAGCCTCCTCCCAATATTCAAGTATTTTAAAATATTCAACCCAAGTAATCAAATAGGATTTGCCAAGACAATGTTACAACAAACCAAAAGCTTGCCAACATAGTCAAAGTCCACTAGTTGAAGTGACCTAATGGCATGAATTTGACATTTGAGCAAAACAAAAGTTTGAATTTAAAATATACTTTTTCCCCCTATTTGAAGATATTATTTTTATTACCTACTCTAGAGATCAGATATAGTTTTCTAAGTATTTTATTTAGTTTTATGAAAAGTAGCCAGGGTAAGAATGGATGCCCTCCCTTTCCTTTGGTATTGTTCACAATATAAATGCCAACAGAAATGTAACTGGTACATATTCAAGGAAAATCACAGCTGGGGCCTAAAGGAATCAAAGGAAGAAATTTTAAAGTTGGGCAAATAGTTTCGCAGTGAACTGAACCAAAGCTGAGTCTGAAAAGGCAAAAAACGATTCCATATGACCAAAGATACAAAGGCTAATGTCTTGTCCTCCATTTTCAGTGTTTTTCTGGGGTGGGTCCTCACACCTGGGGATCTGAATTCCAGGTCTATTCCACCCACGATTTTAGACAAAGCCTTCCATTTGCATACTGTTCTGACAAATATTCACAGTATTACTTCCCTTTGAGAAATTCGGGGAAGAAGGTCTCTCCTCAAGCTAAAGGCTTTGAAACTATTTTAAAACAAAGCTTCCTTTATGAAGATTTTTAAGTTTTCCTCAGTGAAAAGAAAGAATTCAATTGCATTCCAGTGGACACTGCTACTAATTTCCCCTACATCCTAAAAATGCCATTAAAAACACCATATATAATGATATACCTATATTTTTTATGTGTTAAAAAACTATGTCATGTACCCAACAGACTCCCAATCCACTGGGTAATTCCTTAATTAGGCAGATTTTTGAAACATGTATTATGTACACAACAGACCGGAACCTCTCCTTTGGAGCATTTTCTAGTCTATCGGGTGATTACATCATTAAGCCACACATGCTATGTAGAAAAAATCCTTATGAAAATTCATGAAAAAATGTACAGCACAACATTAGCATGCAGCAGACGTGTATGCTTTTGATATTTTCTCTGTTAAAAAAAAACTACATGAAGTAATTAGTCCAGGTCATGAAAACATGAGAAAGGTACCAGACACTGGTGAAAACGAAAATTGCAAAAAATTGCATTTCTCATGGTTTAGCAGAGAGTAATTTGCTTTATTGGAAAACAGATTCTAAAACAGTGTTCATTTGAATTGCAGCAGAATAAAGGGTGTTGCTTTATTGATTTGATATTTCCTATGTACATGTAATTTCTTCCCTACCCCTCTTTTGGATACTCTTAAGTTTTACAAGCCAATGGGCTGAAGGTTGCAAATGACCAGTGTGGTTATTGACGTCCTTGAAGTACTGTATGTTTGTATACTTATATCTTCATTTTACGTAACCTAGAGTGTAAGGGGTTACATGACTGTATCTTTTTCAAGTCAAAACTATGCTACAGTAATAAGAATAGAAGTAAACTGTTGGTATAACTCCAACCAGATTATATATTCACAATGTTAAGTGTTAGGCAAAATCTGAAAGCCAATATATTTGCAGACTAAAATGAATGAAGCATAAGTTTTATAAAAAGGAGCTATTAAATTTATTAATTTATGATTTTTCTTTTTGTAAATGACATTCTACCCCTACCCCCCAAAAAAGCCAACAACAAAAAAGAAAACCTCAGTAAGCAGAGAACAATGAACATATGCAAGACAGTAAGGATCACAGTAATTCACCCCCTGAATGTTCTAAATCTTCATGGCTTAAAAAGTATCCCAATTTTCTCCAAAGGTAGTGGCATTTATTCACTGGGCCATAGCTAATTTTACATGGAATGCAAAAATGTTAGTTTAAGTTTAATTTACCACCCTATTTAAATAAATCCAATGTAGCTCTCAAACTGCAGAGCTATCCCTCTGTCTATTTTAATTTTAAAGTAAGTTAGCAAAGGCTTCCTTCTTAATCCCCAGAGACTACCTACATAGTGACACAAACGCACAAATTTATGACAGCAACATAAATGCTCTTCTGAAGTAATGTGCAACATTAAGTGAAAATCGTTTCCTGGAAAGATATTATAGGTATCTATATTTTATTTGCCATCTTAAACATATCTGGGTCTTTATGGCCTTATTTTAAAAATGTATTTCCTTTTTATATTTCCTGGTGCAAATGGACTGCATAAATAAGCAATGTGCTATGAGGCTTCAGACCAGCCGATAAAACCTTTCAATTTTCATGCCAGCTTCTTCTTTTGTAATTCAAATCCGCCTGGAAACTGGCAGCTCTGAAAACTGAAACAAGCACTGCCACAAATACCTTGTAATGCTATCGACCTTGTCTGCCCATGCAGTGAGAAAGGGGGATGCGTATGTGTCTGCAGCCATCCAGATAACACAACTCATTTTTTGGGGGGTGGGGGGGGATAACAGAAGCCAGCCCCAGACTCTGCACCCAAAGCAGTCATTACCAGTCACACTGGAGAATAAGTCTCTTCAAAATACACAGTGCATTTAAAAACCATATATGAGGCTGAGCCACTGCTGTCATTACCAATTTTAATTTAGCTCCTTCAGTTTGCCAGCCAGATAAACTCTTTAGTGCTGTTTTTTAATCTATTTGCCACATTTTATGTTTAAGATTATAGTAATATGGACAGGAGAAGGAATCACTTTTAGGGGAAATAAAGAAATAGATCCGCTTATCGGCGCCCATCAGAAAGTTCATTAATCAGCCAGGCTTTGTGCCCTCTAAATTGAAAGGTTAAATAATCCTCTCAGGAATATTTCTTGGCCCCTCCGCCAATTGTCCGGAGAGGAGCTGCCATTCATAGTACGAGGGATCGGTGACAGGGTATCTTACCACTGTTTGGACCCCAAACAATGATGGACAAATGGCCTGGTTTACAAAGAACCTTTTAGTACATGGATGGAAAACGACCACAAGCTTTGATGGAGGGTGGAGGGATGAGGAGGGCATGGAGACAGTATGTGGGGGAAGGGAAAGAGAAGAACACATACATGTGTGAATCCATGGATATTTTATCTGAATGTTTATTGGGGTAGACTATAAAACACAGAAACCACATTAATATACATCTACCAACCACACGCAGGGCTTAACATATTCAAATCTGCTTATATATTTTGCATACAATTGAACATAAACTATCACTGAAAAATTGTAGAATAAAAGAGCCACAGCTTTATTATATTTATTAGCTAATACACACGGGATCCAAATAAGCCCCGAGATTTTCATTTTTGCCATAACTCCATATGACTTACAACACATACTTCTCCCCCTCCCCATACCCCACTCGTGCTTATTCTACTGAAATACTCTTAACCATCAGTCACAAAGATAGAGAATCCCACAGCTGTAAGTACCTGTTTAAAGGGGGGAAGTAATGCTTTTTTGCTTTTACAATGTGCTCCATCTTAGCTCCTACATGTCTTAAAGAACAAACATGGAATAGGAATGCTCTTTGAAAGAATACCAATCACATCCACTGAGGAAGTGCTTAATTTTGTGTTGCCCTTTTTGCTGGACCTATATGAGAATATGGGTGGGAGACTGCAAAACAACTGAACAAGCTCTTATAACTCAACATTTTGCTGTGAAATCAGGCTGGTTTCTGGCATCAGTCATGTGAAGGCCATGAAGCAGTTTTACCTGAAGTGCAAAAAACTGATATGCTATTTTGTTTCATTTCTCATCTGATTAACATAAACCCTCTACCACTAGCAGAAAGTATTATATTTGGTTATGATACATGACTATATTCAGATGACACTGAAGTTACCACCTAAGAATTATACATTTATTAACAATATATTTTTTCAAAATGATATCATTATATCTTTATATGGCACACATTTTATTTAGTCATTTTCACTAAAAGAGAAAGTAAGTATGTTTGTGATCTACTCTTAAAAGTCTTTATAATGATTTTTAGGCAAATCAAATTAAGAAAATAATTTGTTTGCTGTAATTTAATTAAAAGTTACTTACCTACATTTCTAGTAAGAAGACAAGCATAAATAACTAGAAAATGAAAACTGAGGTAAATAATTTTAACAAAAGTCACTGCTTGTGGGGATTTTAATTTCAATAACTATAAGGAGGAAAAAATTTTTTTTCCTCCTTATAATAAAAGCATTACGGATCTCCTCATCATAGGCATATAAAAGGCTTCACAATATATAATCTGAGTTTGGGCTATTAGTCCAGTTGCTGTCTCTACAGGAGTGAGGAATTTGTGGGTTTGCTGTACTGGAGCTCACAGAGTGTTGAACACAGGCTAAGTGTTAGGTATTGTGCTAAGTACTTTACATTTATTATCTCACTGCATACTTATAACAGCTCTAGAAGGCACTATACCCATTTTTCAGATGAAGAAACTGAGGGTCTCAGAAGGGAAATATTTTAACTAGGTTTGCATATCTAGTAAATGAAAGAGCCAGAATTTAAACCAATGTTTGATCCCAAAGCTGGCATTTTTTCCCCTATATTATGATAAAAAACATTCCTTAGTAATTTCCTCAGAAATAAGTCTGCCCTTTCAGCCGAATTTTATAGCACATTTTTCTAAGGACTTCAGTAAAATGAGAAGGAAATGCGGTACAAAGACAAATAAATGAAATGTGAGAGATCCAAGAAAGAGAGAATTGAGATTTTATTATATAAATGAAAGTTAAGGAACAACCAAAACTTAGTTCCCCTAACTGAAAAGAAATGTGGGTAATCCACAAATACATGTAAAGGAACAATATTTATGTAAAATGGGTATTTATAGCCATGGATATATTACACATTATAAAGATGACCTTATAATCTAGCTAATAGATTTAATTTTGTATGATTTTTGAAAATCGGAATTAAAACATCGAGACAGCTTTATTACCAACTGATTCACACAGTGAATTATTTTTACAAAGCTAATATGAATTTCTGAACATTCCCATTGAATATTTCTTGTTTTTAAAATGTGATCTGCCAGTGTAGTGGTACACCAATTAAGGTGACAATCTCTTTTAATTCCAAAGATACTAAAAATATATTTTTGGTTAAATGTCTTCTAAACATGAAGCATTTTTCTTCATATAATAGTTTTGATATTTCTAAAAAACCAGAATTGTTGGTCTTGGAGGACCACTGCCGAACTCAAAATAGCTGGAAGAAAATATTTGCAAACGTACAAAAATATGACTCTCATGACTTTCTGGCATGTGGGGATCAAATGGCAGATGAATTTCAAGTCTAAAATCTGACTGAGTTTATCAGTAATTCATTAACTTTTAGTCTTTTAAGAGATTTTGCTTCTAAAACCTTAAACTTAATTCAACTTAAGTTTACAACTGTAGTTTATACCATAACAGAAAATGTAACACGAGTTCAGAGAGACTGTTCATGTCAATAACTCAAGGGGTTCTTTCATGAATCTTTTCCTGCAGATTAGTCAAATGATTGACCAAAACCTTTAAAGGTTATGGTTGATCATGACTGTGAATGACTAAGTGATTCCTAAATACTTAAGACCTGTTAGGAATTACTGTAATCTACCATGTCATTCACATGCATGACTACTAAAAGGAATGCTTAATACATATATCACTGGTCCAGTATACTTTACTTCTATTCTTGCACTGAAATGTCCAGAGAAGATCATGACAAGCTCAATCACCTGCAATATATTTATTTAAGGAATACGTGAATCACCCATTCAAAGTACATATGAAAAATAATCACTTGAATATGCTAAAATTATTCTACCTAATAGTTGTATGCTCTTTACGTGTACTTAACATGACAAAGAATAGGCACCATTCAACATTTCAGATTTTTGAACTCTAATTTATTATATACTGTGCACTGTTAAACTTCACGGATCTTGAAGATTCTCAGGCTACCTGTTTTACATTCATTTTTGTCATAACAGGGACAGTATTTCAAAGTGTAGAGCTTCAAGGAAAAAAACAACGTAGTTTTCTTTGGGGTTATATGAATAATGTATGTGTTTTTTAAGGAAAAGAAAGAAAATATTTTAAAAATGTTATATATATATATTAAAATTATAAATACTTAGAAATTGGAATTTAATTACCATAAAATTTAAGTATCAATAAGAAATTGCCCCTACAATAACTAACTATAATTCCTTTGTAAGTAAAGGTGAACGTAACTAGGGAAAAGAAAAAAAGTTAGAAAATTTTGTTCAATTACATTTGAACAAAAGTCCAAATGTAATTTTCCATCTTTCTATCATCCTCAGGAGAGACATTTATTAACAGGTAAGAAAATAAAGACCACAATAGGAATTTCTTTACATTTTTAAAACAGAAGTAAAACTTGAAGTCCATACAGTAAATATGTAAGTCTTAAACGTAATAGACTTTGCTGCCAGCCACTAAGGGGCATATAAACAAGCACAGGCATTGTTTTGTCAATTGAAGAAAGGAAGTTGCTGTTAGAGTTTTAGATTCAATTAGTTTATTATTAGCAACATGTACTACATAAAAAATAAATAGAAATCACGATGATGGGTGATCAGGACATTAAAGATTTAGAAAATGACAAAAACACAGCTGTTTGTAGGCCAAAACATTTGTAAAGAATCTTTTCTAAATTGTGTGAATGCTACATACTTTTCATTGCTTGATTATCTGAAACACTTAAATCTACATTAGAATTATTTTCATAAAGCAAATCTACATTAGAATTATTTTCATAAAGCACTTGATATTATTTAAATATATTAAAACAACTACTCAAAATATTCCATTATTGACTTCCCATTTAAAACTAATTTTTGCATTAAAATATTAGAATCAAATAAGTTGGGCATTCTCTCTGAAAGGGATGACACTTCAATATTTCTCGGACAAAATGAAAATATGAAGGCTCTCCCATGTGCTTCAATAAATAGAAATAAACTATATTCAAATCTAATAATTTTATTCTACTCCCATTCAAAAACAAGTTTGTATACACACAATGTCTAGAGATCTGAGGCAACACATTGTGAGAGGAAAAATAACATATGCATTTATAATTCACAACGTTCACTTTTTTCCCCTTCCTTTTACAGAAGCTTTAGAAAATTGCTTTTTGATGATTTGGCAAATTGTATTTATTTTTAAATGAATCTCATTTATTGAGATTGATAATTCCAGGTTTCATTTGCTTTGAAATTGCATTTTCCAATTGCTTCCAATGATAAGTACTAGCAAATGTGGTCCAACATGCTAGTGAAAAAAATCAGTTGACCTATTCTGTAAATGTAGTAATTATCTTTTACACTAAATTCAAAACATGGTAAGACTGAACTAAAAAATTATTAGCAAAATGTTGACATTAAATTCTTTAAGACCAAGGTGAATGTTTAAATAAATATTAATGCATTCACATAAATTTTCCATTTGAAAAAAATCTTTAAAATTTTGGTCACTGTCCAAATGTATTTCTATCTCTGTTATCATTGATGGAGTTTTAGAAAAATAAGTTATCAATGATTATTCAGAAAATTCTTTTTATTCAGACCCCAAAGTAACCTGAAACAGAAAGCAGTGTGATTTACTTTATAAGTACTACAATGGAAAAATGGCCCTGAGGTACCACAAAATAGTCATGTACCATCTGAATCCTCAGAGCATGATTATATTCACCTCAGTAGTGTTCTAGTATTAGGGGCATTTTTAATAAAAACTAAAACTCTGAAAATTTGACAGAGATGTACTATCTTAATAGCAACACTTAACCACAGTGATTCAAGACATAGAGGAAAAACCCCTACAATTTAAACAAGAGTATTCCCAGTTCTTAAGGAAATTGGCAAAGTGAATTGAACAACCAAAAATAAGAGCCTCCAAAATGAATTTATAAAGTCTTAGTTTGTGATAATTTGTATGCCAGGCCTCAAAAAAACGTATGAAGAAAAGTTTATTTAAATAATTCTAAAATAGAGTGAGGCCTAGTTCTCATTGTATTTGAAGGTAATTGACATTTTAAAATGCAGTATGTAACCAGTTCTATTTCCTTTGATACACACACACACACACACACACACACACACACACACACACACACACACAAACACGAAAAAAGAAAGTCCTATCTCTTGATATCTACTGTGTGGATGGGGTTCTTGTGGGTTTCGCAGTTCTGCTTATGTAGCCGAGGAGCTCTCAGATTCTGAGATTTAGGATTCCCAACATATATTCAATGAAGAGAGAGAGACAGAGAATTTTTGTCCATGAAAAGAAAAGGTTCTGGCTTGAGGCTGACTTTTTAAAACTCTTTTAGACTCTTTTAAGTTTTTCTCATTTTAAGTTAAGTAAAATATATTCCATTTTAGTATTAGGTAGAAAATTGTTACCCACCCTAACTTTCGTCATAATTCCAGGATAAAGCCCTTTGTACAGCTACTGCCTCATAACCAAATTCCACTTTCTTAGTCTTTCCTTCTGGACTGTAAAACATAGTTCTAAAATTAAATTTAAATCTTTTGACATTTAGGGTTACCTATTCTATGGTATGGCAGAGAATGTTTTAGAGAGTAACATTTGTTTCCATACGGTGAAAATCCAGAAAACACATTTCTAAATTGATGTTTCCAGGTAAGGAGAGAAAACTGAGTGGCAAGATGGAATGATATTGTTAATTATTGTCTATAAGATATACTCTGGCATTCAACTGGTTCAGGTAAGACTACTATTAATTACTAGTAAACTCAGGTTACAAGCCTTTCCTAGACTAGAAAGGAAGACAAGGAAACTACTCCTCTCCATGCCCCTGAG
The DNA here is from genome assembly GCF_949987515.2 of Delphinus delphis. Classification (NCBI taxonomy): domain Eukaryota; kingdom Metazoa; phylum Chordata; class Mammalia; order Artiodactyla; family Delphinidae; genus Delphinus; species Delphinus delphis. The sequence goes on from NC_082688.1 coordinate 35,448,066, forward strand.
AGCAAGTATTTTACTTTTTGAATTCTAGGCATTCCAAACCTTACACATAAAGAAACATTTAAAACTTAATTCTTCCAAAAAGGTTACATTTTCTTCCTGTTTAAACTTTTAGTTAAAATAAAAGGTAGTAGGTTGTAACACATTTTAACAATGCACATAAAGAAATCCAAGCGCAAAATTAAACATAAAAGATGTATTGTCCTTTTTGGTTCTTAATACATACGGACCCCAAATAGCAAACTCTTGGTTACTTTTTTAAGTAGATTAAAAACAAAATTAACAAAATGTCCAAAGCATGTCAAATTATAGCCTCTACTAGTTAAAAATTCTGCTGGTTGTAAACCTCTGTTGGTGGCCATTTTGGCCTAGGATTTTTAATATAAATGAGACTAGAAATGACAGGGGATGGGGGAAGGGACTTTCCTTCTTGAATAGTTAAAGAGGGAAATTTTTTTATCTAGAATAAGTTATCTGAAAGATGAAAAAGAATATTCAAAGTTAGGCTTTACCAAAATCTGAAAATATAACAAATTAAGATATAAGAACAGTGCTATATTACTGAAGAGTTAAAAAACTTTCCAAACATTTTTTGAAGGAGGTAAATACATAAACTATTTGGAGAAATTATTTAATTGCTAAATAAAAATCATATATTTTTCTTTTTCCCATGCCGGTCTCCAAATTGATAATCTAAAGTCATTAAATTACATGACATAATTTTATAGCCATTAAAATATATAAAGAAAAATGACATGGCCAAATAGTTGTTATAATATGGATACATATGTACATATACAAAAATATATGTAGTGCCTTAGAGTTTTATTAGCATGTACCGTTTAGAATGCTGGTCTTATTTTTTTATTAATTAAGTCTAGTCAAGTCTGGTTAAAAAGCTATTCTATTCATATAAGTTGTAAAGGAGACTTTATTTGATCTCTCATGAAATTGCTGAAAATAGTGAACATCTCTCTTTTTAAATTTTCCTCTTATTTCAGAATGAGGAAAATGTGTTTTAAGGAATCTTTGATTTGATTTGATTTCACAGGTCCATTTACACCAGTCAACTTACTATCTTTCTTATGTGTTTGAGAAATAAAACTCTGTTTAACCTATAGACTTTTTTTTTTTTTAAAGAAAGTGATTCCTGGATAGATCTTAAATTTAGTAGCTAAACTTTAGGTTGTGTAAACGTCCTTCTATTCTCACTGATTGAGAGTCAGATAAAAGCAATAGAAAACTTCTTAAATGTACACATTTCCAAATCAGATATACAAATCAATTTCTCCCCTCAAAAAGCATAGTTTATTTTGGGTAAGAAATGGGCATATTTTGGTTAGAAAAAGAAATTAATCAACGATTAAGTGTAGAAATACCCAGTTTTAAGAAGATTGGTTTAAATGAATATACAATAGCAGTTCTAACCTGGGCTTTATTACTCGGTCATTGCCCTGATTGACGCCACATTCACGTGTGAGGGCTACTATGAGTCAATAGATGGCAGTCCATCGCCTAGTAAAAGAGCTGAAGATGACTAAACTCATCATGCATCTTGCTTTCATTCAAGATTAAATATTGCTCAATTGCACACATTAGGATATTTCCTATATGTATAATTATTTGGCTATTTTGCTGGATTGATATAGATGTACATGTTTATAAATATACTTGTTTTGCATTTATACTTGCACCGTAAACTAACTCTTAATGACTAATTATTAATTTAAACTTGATAATTATGAATTGTGATAGTTATTTCAATATTACTTTGAAAAATTAATCAGGATTCCAAATTAAGACAAACTTTTCAAAATGATTTTGTTAAACTTATAGATAGAATATACTGTAATTTCCCCAAAGGCAAATTCGTTTTGTTTTTATTTTTTTCCCCCAACTATTCTTTTTACAATTTATGTTTTTCAAAAGCTACAATATTAAATGAACCTTCAAATATCTCTGTTATACTAAACATTGATTTCTATCCTTCTGTGACAGTTATATAAAAGAATGCAGGTGCAAATAATGAAAAGAATGGCTTTAAAATAGTACTTTCTATACTTCAAGTTTGGAATTTTCTAACTTAGGGGAGAAAGGAAAATTAATGCAATGTCAAATCCATTAGGCTATTACTTAAAAAAAATGTTGATGAAAAACTTGCTATACAGTTACAAAGAGTGACTGTGATCTTGAAAAGTGTAATACATGATTGGATTCCAATTAAATTTAGGCTAAGAATTTCACCATAGCCTGTTAGGATAAAAAAAAATTGCTACCCTAACACAAACATATTCATGAGTTACACCTGTAACATATATGTGTGACGTGTGTGTGTATGTGCGCGCTCCCATGTGCATGTATTTATTTAAATTTTTTTTTGGAGTAGGGGATAACACTAAAGATTTTTAACAAAACCCAATTTGGGATTGAGGATAGTTAAGGAATTACAGCTTTCTACTGAGAATCTTTAAACAAATTAAACAGTGATAACAATGTGAAAACAAACCACTTGGTGTACTTCTTGGGCTTGTGATAGGCACAACTGAGTCTACTTATTGGTTTATTTTTACTCCATAAGAGGAGAGCAGTAAGAAGACGTGTTTTGTAGAAACTCTGCCCTTTCTATTTTTACTACGTCTTCCTATAAACAAAACTTTTTAATAAGTTAAACTTTAAAGAACTGCTTTAAAATATACTGCATAGCTGTATAATTACAAGAGTAATTTTTAATGTTGTCTCTTGCTCAGCACAACATATTTAATACATTAAAAGAAATGACAAGTAGGGCTATGGTGAATTATTGAAATTATTTAAGCTAAATAATAAAAATAAACTGACTTCATAATATTGAGCATTAACCAATTGATTCCACAGCAAACTATTGTTTTTGCTCCTACTTAGCCTAAAATCACACTAAGAGGAAACCATAGAATTAAATAACTTAAATGGTATTAAGCAGATATTTATACACTTTGAATGTCAAGAGAAGCTTAAGGATATGACAGTTGAATTGTTCTATATGAAAGATGCACTAAGTTTTTTCTAGCTTCACTGAAAAATATGTGTAAACATTTCAGTAAAGCCAGAAAAATGATAATGGAAGATAGTGTGGACTGTATGCTTGTGGACTGTAGATACAACATTTTAAAGATGTTGGATTACTACTATTTTTTTGCTTCTAGCATACTTCTCCCCTTTAATTTAATGAATGTGGTCTAGGAAGACTGAGAAATACCACGATGTAATCGTTAAATGATGTGAGTAATAAAAGACAATCAAAATCTTTTAAGAGCAGGAAGATAAAGGATAGAGGAGTGGGCAGGGGAGAAGAGAAAAAGTGTATTATTGCTTTCTCAGTGCAAAAACTCTTCAGATGTTTATTATCTTCCGGTAGAAGATGCTTGTCTATATTTTATGGTCAGCAGTTCAGAGCAGGGTAAATAGGCTGGGTCTTGGGGAAAATAAAAACGGTGTTTCTACTTACCGTTAGGTGATACTGCCTCCAGATTTCTGGGCAAGCCTGGAAAATAAAAATATTGATCAGCTGGGAGCATGAAACAAGGTACTTTACAGCCTGTTGGTTTTGGCATAACCCAGCATCCACTGGTGTCGGTCACAGGAAAATAAGAAGCTTAACAGAAAGGGTCTGCATTTCAGCTTCAAAAACCTGGCTAGACAGTTTAATTGAATTTTACACTGGTTTAACACACTCCCTGCCATTGTCAGAAAGCCAGTTACAAAGTTTTCTCTCTTTTTTTTCTTTTCAGGTTAGAAGTTTTGGGTACTAAGATGTGATTAAGAGCCATAACTCGGTTAAACTGATAAATGAACAGCAGTGGTCAAAATCAGTAAGACTCACCAAGTACACCTTCTAAAAGAACATTTTGAACCTTGGTAGTATGACAGAAAACAATTTAATAGCAATTGCTTTTAAGAAGCCTTCGCAGTAGTTATATATTTCTGATGTTTTACCTAATCACTTGCTACTAACTTTCAATACTCTATGACATAGATAACAAGAGTATTAAAAAAGCAAAACAAAAAACAACCTCAAGAATCTGAAGTCCATGCCTTTTCCCTTAAAAGTTGTCTTCTCCATCTTTACATTTATAGAGATATAACTTTAAAAACCCAATAAAACCTCAATACTTTGATAAAAGATGGATTTACCGAAACCAGAATAGGTAACAACAAAACAAAACAAAAGCAACAGCAGCAACAACAACAAAAACCAGTTAGGAGATATTTCCTTATGGATACACATATAAATCTTTCCGTATGCTTAAATTACGACTCTGTTAAGAGACACTTCTAACTGAGCTCTTTATGAATTGTTGATCAGTTTACTATCTTCTCAGAAAAAGAACTGTTGAAGACAGAAAATATTTTTAATAACTATATTATAGCAATGATTTTAATAAATTAAACCACCAAGCTAAGTAAATGGCAATCCTTAAAGTGAATGTGAATTTATAGCTTTTGTTTAAAAATGTGTATATACACATATGCATATACATACACATATGCATACCTAAAATTAGAATGAGTTAAATCTTTTTTAAACCTTTATAATCTTTGACATATACTTTGAAACAATTCTTTACCTGATCTATCATTCCTCTTTCATTTATTTTTCAGGGTAGGGATAAAAGTAACAAAGATGATTCACACAATCTAAAAATATTATGGGTATGGCAATAATTCAGAAAATAACTTTTGAATGGCAAAATCTCTACTGATTATACCATCATTAGTGATTAGATCAAAAAAAAGTAGATATGTTCCAACCATGCTGAAAATTTTATCCATTATGCATCTTAAGCTTAACCATCCAATGTAATTTTCTAAAGAAAGGTGTGTAAATTAGACAATTTAGTGGTCAGCTTTCCAATATAAATGTCACATTCATGTAAACTAAGGTGTCTGACTAAAAGAAAGCCACTTATAGACAGTAATTTCTGGATGAACAACACTGATCAAAAGGAAACTATTATTAGAAAGTAAAAAGTAGCTTCAGAAGCAAAGATCATGTTAGGTACCAAATAATAGACACAAACTTGTAGGACACAAAAGTTCTTACAAATGTGTGTGTTATGTATGTACACACACATATTTTTTATAAACACATTTACACACATAGATCTAATGTACAATATACCCTTAAATATTCATTCCTACCTTCTATCATAAGCTTTTGCTGTGTATGTATAATTTGAGT